>NC_143034.1:3035000-3277500 GCF_057628025.1 Oncorhynchus mykiss | reverse complement strand
GGCTGGTGCTTTTCACATTACTGGGATTAGTAAACAGTTGAATTAAACTGTAATGTTACCCGGGCTGGTGGGAGAGATGTTACCCCGGCTAGTTGGGGGGGAAATGTACCGGGGCTGGGGGGGGGGGATGTGGCCCCGGGCTGGAGGGGATGTCACCCCGGGCTAGGAGGGGGAGGGGGGTGTAGCCGGGCTAGGAGGGGGGGGGGATGCACGGGCTAGGCGGGGGGGGGGATGTAGCAGGAAGCCGGGAGATCCCCGGCTGGGGGGGGGGGGGGATGTCACCCCGGGCTAGGAAGGGGGGGGGGGGGGGGATGCACCCGGCTCCTGTTGGGGGGGGGGGGGGGGGGGGAATGTAGCCCCCGGCTAGTCTGGGGGGGGGGGGGGGGGAATGTCACCCCGGGCTAGTGGTGGGGGGAGGGGGGGGTGGTGTGACCCCGGGCTCATGGTGGGGGGGGGGCAGTGAGCCGGGCTCATGGTGGGAGGGGGGGGGGGGGGAGATGCCACCCCGGGCTAGTAGTGGGGGGGGGGGGGGGGGGGGGAGATGTCACCCCGGGCTAGTAGTGGGGGGGGGGGGGGGAGATGTCACCCCGGGCTAGTAGGTGGGGGGGGGGGGAGATGTCACCCCGGGCTAGTGGGTGGGAGGGGGGATGTGGCCCGGCTAGTGGTGGGAGGGGAGATGTCACCCCGGGCTAGTAGTGGGGGGGGGGGAGATGTCACCCCGGGCTAGTGGTGGGAGGGGGGGGGAAGATGACCCGGGCTAGTAGTGGGGGGGGGGGGGGAGGTGAGCACGGGAGAGCTGCATGCATGGGGGGGGGGGGGGGGGAATGTTACCCCGGGCTAGTAGTGGGGGGGGGAATGTTACCCGGGCTAGTGGTGGGGGGGGGTGTGCCCCGGGCTAGTTGTGGGGGAAATGTACCCCGGGCTAGTAGTGGGGGGGGGGGGGGAGATGTCACCCCCGGCTAGTAGTGGGGGGGGGTGTGGCCCGGGCTAGTAGTGGGGGGGGGGGGAGATGTTTAGCCGGGCTAGTAGTGGGGGGGGGGGGGGAGATGTGGCCCCGGCTAGTGTGGGTGGGAGGGGGGAGATGTCACCCCGGGCTAGTAGTGGGGGGGGGGAGATGTAGCCGGGCTAGTAGTGGGGGGGGGGGGAGATGTCACCCCCGGCTAGTGGTGGGGGGGGGGGGGGGGGAGGATGTCACCCCCGGCTAGTAGTGGGGGGGGGGGAAAATGTCACCCCGGGCTAGTAGTGGGGGGGGGGGGGGGGGGGGGGAATGTTACCCCGGGCTAGTAAGTGGGGGGGGGATGCCCAGGAGCATAGTGGGGGGGGGGGTGCCCGCGGCTGGTGGGGGGGGAATGTTACCCCGGGCTAGTGAGTGGGGGGGGGGGGGGAGATGTGGCCGGGGAGCCCTGGTGGGAGGGGATGTACACCCGGCTAGTGAGTGGGGGGGGGGGGGAGATGTTACCCGGGTGGTGCGTGGGGGGGGGGGGGGGGAGATGCACCCGGGCTAGTAGTGGGGGGGGGGGGGGGGATGCACACCGGGCTAGTAGTGGGGGGGGGGGGATGTAGCCCGGGCTAGTAGTGGGGGGGGGGGGAATGTCGCCCCGGGCTGGTCGTGGGGGAGATGTCACCCCCGGCTAGTAGTGGGGGGGGGGGAGATAGCGGGCTAGTAGGGGGGGGGGGAGATGTCACCCGGGCTGGTGGTGGCGGGGGGTGCCCGGGCTGGAGTGGGGGGGGGGGGAGATGTCACCCCCGGCTAGTGTCGTGGGGGGGGGGGGAATGTCACACCGGGCTAGTAGTGGGGGGGGGGAGATGCAGCCGGGCTAGTAGTGGGGGGGGGGGAGATGTCACCCCGGGCTAGTAGTGGGGGGGGGGGGGGAAGATGTCACCCCGGGCTAGTGGTGGGAGGGGGGAGGATGTCTCACCCCGGGCTAGTAGTGGGGGGGGGGGAATGTTACCCCGGGCTAGTAGTGGGGGGGGGGAAGTGTACCCGGGCTAGTAGTGGGGGGGGGGGTGTTACCCCGGGCTAGTATGTGGGGGGGGAAATGTTCCCCGGGCTAGTAGTGGGGGGGGGGGGGGGGAGATGTTACCCCGGGCTAGTAGTGGGGGGGGGGGGAATGTTACCCCGGCTAGTAGTGGGGGGGGGAATGTTGCCCCGGGCTAGTGGGGGCATGTGCCCGGGCTGGTGGGGGGATGTCTCCCCGGGCTAGTAGTGGGGGGGGGGGGGAGATGTTTCCCCGGCTGGTGGGGGGGGGGGGGGGGATGTGTACCCCGGGCTGGTCGTGGGAGGGGAGATGCCCCCGGCTGGCGTGGGGGGGGGGGGGAGATGTCACCCGGGCTGTAGTGGGGGGGGGGGAGATGTTACCCCGGGCTAGTAGTGGGGGGGGGGAGATGTGGCCCCCCGGGCTAGTGGGGGGGGGGGAGATGTCACCCGGCTGAGTGGGGGGGGGGAGATTAGCCCGGGCTAGTGGTGAGGGGGAGGATGTACACCCCGGCTAGTAGTGGGGGGGGGGGGGGGGAAATGCCCCCGGGCTGGTGGGAGGGGGGAATGTTGCCGGCTAGTAGTGGGGGGGGGGGGGGGTGCCCGGCTAGTATGGGGAGTGCCCCGGCATGGTGGGAGGGGGGATGCTGTTGCCCCGGGCTAGTAGTGGGGGGGGGGGGGGTGTTACCCCGGCTGTTGTGGGGGGAATGTTACCCGGCTAGTGGTGGGAGGAGGGGAGATGTTACCCCCGGCTAGTAGTGGGGGGGGGGGGGAGATGTTACCCCGGGCTAGTGGTGGGAGGGGGAGTGCCCCCGGGCTGGCTGGTGGGGGGGGGGGGAGATGTCACCCCGGGCTAGTAGTGGGGGGGGGGGGGAATGTCACCCCCGGCTAGTAGTGGGGGGGGGGGGAGATGTTACCCCGGCTAGTAGTGGGGGGGGGGGGAGATGTCACCCCGGGCTAGTGGTGGGAGGGGGGGTGCGCCCCCCGGGCTAGTAGTGGGGGGGGGGGAGATGTCACCCCGGCTAGTCAGTGGGGGGGGGGGGAATGTCACCCCGGCTAGTAGTGGGGGGGGGGAGATGTGACCCCGGGCTAGTAGTGGGGGGGGGGGGGAATGTCACCCCGGGCTAGTAGTGGGGGGGGGGGAGATTGACCCCGGGCTAGTAGTGGGGGGGGGGGGGGGAAATGTTAGCCGGGCTAGTAGTGGGGGGGGGGGGGGGGGGAAATGTTACCCCCGGCTAGTAGTGGGGGGGGGGGGAATGTTGCCCCGGGCTAGTAGTGGGGGGGGGGGGGTGTTACCCCGGGCTAGTTGGGGGGGAAATGTACCCCCGGCTAGTAGTGGGGGGGGGGAATGTTACCCCGGGCTAGTAGTGGGGGGGGGGGGGGAATGTTACCCGGGCTAGTGGTGGAGTTGCACCCCCGGGCTAGTAGTGGGGGGGGGAATGTTGCCCCCGGGCTAGTAGTGGGGGGGGGGAAATGTTCCCCCCGGCTAGTGGTGGGAGGGGAATGTTGCCCCGGGCTAGTAGTGGGGGGGGGGGGGTGTTACCCGGGCTGGGGGGAATACCCGGGCTAGTAGTGGGGGGGGGGGGGGGAATGTTACCCCCGGCTAGTGAGTGGGGGGGGGGGGGGGGGGGGGGGAATGCCCCGGGGAGGCAGGTGGGAGGGGGGGATGTAGCTGGGGGGGGGAGGAGGAGATGTCACCCCGGGCTAGTAGTGGGGGGGGGGGGGGGGAGATGTCACCCCGGGCTAGTAGTGGGGGGGGGGGGGGGGAGATGTCACCCCGGGCTAGTAGTGGGGGGGGGGGGAGGAGATGTCACCCCGGGCTAGTAGTGGGGGGGGGGGGAGGAGATGTCACCCCGGGCTAGTAGTGGGGGGGGGGGGGAGATGTCACCCCGGGCTAGTAGTGGGGGGGGGGGGGAGATGTCACCCCGGGCTAGTAGTGGGGGGGGGGAGGAGATGTCACCCCGGGCTAGTAGTGGGGGGGGGGGGGAGATGTCACCCCGGGCTAGTAGTGGGGGGGGGGGGGAGATGTCACCCCGGGCTAGTAGTGGGGGGGGGGGGAGATGTCACCCCGGGCTAGTAGTGGGGGGGGGGGGAGATGTCACCCCGGGCTAGTAGTGGGGGGGGGGGAGATGTCACCCCGGGCTAGTAGTGGGGGGGGGGGGGAGATGTCACCCCGGGCTAGTAGTGGGGGGGGGGGGGAAGATGTCACCCCGGGCTAGTAGTGGGGGGGGGGGGGGGAAATGTTACCCCGGGCTAGTAGTGGGGGGGGGGGAATGTTGCCCCGGGCTAGTAGTGGGGGGGGGGGGGTGTTACCCCGGGCTAGTTGTGGGGGGGAATGTTACCCCGGGCTAGTAGTGGGGGGGGGGGGAGATGTTACCCCGGGCTAGTAGTGGGGGGGGGGGGGGGAATGTTACCCCGGGCTAGTAGTGGGGGGGGGGGGATGTTACCCCGGGCTAGTAGTGGGGGGGGGGGGGTGTTACCCCGGGCTAGTAGTGGGGGGGAATGTTACCCCGGGCTAGTAGTGGGGGGGGGGGGGAAATGTTACCCCGGGCTAGTAGTGGGGGGGAGGGAATGTCACCCCGGGCTAGTAGGGGGGGGGGGAATGTTACCCCGGGCTAGTAGTGGGGTGAATGTTACCCCGGGCTAGTAGTGGGGGGGGGGGGGGGCGGGTGTTACCCTGGGCTAGTAGTGGGGGGGGGATGTTACCCCGGGCTAGTAGTGGGGGGGATGTTACCCCGGGCTAGTAGTGGGGGGGAATGTTACCCCGGGCTAGTAGTGTGGGGGGAGGAATGTTACCCCGGGCTAGTAGTGGGGGGGAAGGAATGTTACCCCGGGCTAGTAGTGGGGGGTGGGGAATGTTACCCCGGGCTAGTAGTGCGGGGGGAATGTTACCCCGGGCTAGTAGTGTGGGGGGGGGGGGAATGTTACCCCGGGCTAGTAGTGTGGGGGGGGGGAATGTTACCCCGGGCTAGTAGTGGGGGGGAATGTTACCCCGGGCTAGTGGGGGGGGAATGTTACCCCGGCTAGTAGTGGGGGGGAGGAATGTTACCCCGGGCTAGTAGTGGGGGGGAAGGAATGTTACCCCGGGCTAGTAGTGGGGGGGAAGGAATGTTACCCCGGGCTAGTAGTGGGGGGGAAGGAATGTTACCCCGGGCTAGTAGTGGGGGGAAATGTTACCCCGGGCTAGTGGGGGGGAATGTTACCCCGGGCTAGTAATGGGGGGGAGGGGGTGTGTTAGCCCTGGCTAGTAGTGGGGGGGGGAAATGTTACCCCGGGCTAGTGGGGGGGGGGGGTGTTACCCCGGGCTAGTAGTGGGGGGTGGGAAATGTTACCCCGGGCTAGTAGTGGGGGGGGAGGGGGTGTGTTACCCCGGGCTAGTAGTGGGGGGGAATGTTACCCCGGGCTAGTAGTGGGGGGGGGGGGGAAATGTTACCCCGGGCTAGTAGTGGGGGGGAGGGAATGTCACCCCGGGCTAGTAGGGGGGGGGGAATGTTACCCCGGGCTAGTAGTGGGGGGGAATGTTACCCCGGGCTAGTAGTGGGGGGGGGGGGGAAATGTTACCCCGGGCTAGTAGTGGGGGGGAGGGAATGTCACCCCGGGCTAGTAGGGGGGGGGAATGTTACCCCGGGCTAGTAGTGGGGGGAATGTTACCCCGGGCTAGTAGTGGGGGGGGGGGGGGGGGGGGTGTTACCCTGGGCTAGTAGTGGGGGGGGGATGTTACCCCGGGCTAGTAGTGGGGGGGATGTTACCCCGGGCTAGTAGTGGGGGGGAATGTTACCCCGGGCTAGTAGTGGGGGGGAATGTTACCCCGGGCTAGTAGTGGGGGGGGAGGAATGTTACCCCGGGCTAGTAGTGGGGGGGAAGGAATGTTACCCCGGGCTAGTAGTGGGGGGGGGGGGAATGTTACCCCGGGCTAGTAGTGCGGGGGGGGGGGGGAATGTTACCCCGGGCTAGTAGTGCGGGGGGGGAATGTTACCCCGGGCTAGTAGTGTGGGGGGGAGAATGTTACCCCGGGCTAGTAGTGTGGGGGGGGGAATGTTACCCCGGGCTAGTAGTGGGGGGGAATGTTACCCCGGGCTAGTGGGGGGGGAATGTTACCCCGGGCTAGTAGTGGGGGGGAGGAATGTTACCCCGGGCTAGTAGTGGGGGGGAAGGAATGTTACCCCGGGCTAGTAGTGGGGGGGAAGGAATGTTACCCCGGGCTAGTAGTGGGGGGAAATGTTACCCCGGGCTAGTGGGGGGGAATGTTACCCCGGGCTAGTAGTGGGGGGGAGGGGGTGTGTTAGCCCTGGCTAGTAGTGGGGGGGGGGAAATGTTACCCCGGGCTAGTGGGGGGGGGGGGTGTTACCCCGGGCTAGTAGTGGGGGGTGGGAAATGTTACCCCGGGCTAGTAGTGGGGGGGGAGGGGGTGTGTTACCCTGGGCTAGTAGTGGGGGGGAGGGAATGTCACCCCGGGCTAGTAGTGGGGGGGGAGGGAATGTTACCCCGTGCTAGTAGTGGGGGGGAGGGGGTGTGTTACCCCGGGCTAGTGGGGGGGAGGGGGTGTGTTACCCCGGGCTAGTGGGGGGAAGGGGGTGTGTTACCCCGGGCTAGTAGTAGTGGGGGGGGGGGGGGGATGTTACCCCGGGCTTGTAGTGGGGGGGGAATGTTTCCCCGGGCTAGTAGTGGGGGGGAATGTTACCCCGGGCTAGTAGTGGGGGGGAATATTACCCCGGGCTAGTAGTGGGGGGAATGTTACCCCGGGCTAGTAGTGGGGGGGGAATGTTACCCCGTGCTAGTAGTGGGGGGGGAGGGAATGTTACCCCGGGCTAGTAGTGGGGGGAGGGGGTGTGTTACCCCGGGCTAGTGGGGGGGAGGGGGTGTGTTACCCCGGGCCAGTGGGGGGAAGGGGGTGTGTTACCCCGGGCTAGTAGTAGTGTGGGGGGGGGGGGGGGGAAATGTTACCCCGGGCTTGTAGTGGGGGGGGAATGTTTCCCCGGGCTAGTAGTGGGGGGGAATGTTACCCCGGGCTAGTAGTGGGGGGGGGAATGTTACCCCGGGCTAGTAGTGGGGGGGGAATGTTACCCCGGGCTAGTAGTGGGGGGGATGTTACCCCGGGCTAGTAGTGGGGGGAGGAATGTTACCCCGGGCTAGTAGTGGCGGGGGGGGGAATGTTACCCCGGGCTAGTAGTGGGGGGGATGTTACCCCGGGCTAGTAGTGGGGGGGAATGTTACCCCGGGCTAGTAGTGGGGGGGGGAATGTTACCCCGGGCTAGTAGTGGGGGGGGGGAATGTTACCCCGGGCTAGTAGTGGGGGGGGAATGTTACCCCGGGCTAGTAGTGGAGGGGGTTTCCCCGGGCTAGTAGTGGGGGGAGGAATGTTACCCCGGGCTAGTAGTGGCGGGGGGGAGGAATGTTACCCCGGGCTAGTAGTGGCGGGGGGGAGGAATGTTACCCCGGGCTAGTAGTGGAGGGGGGAATGTTACCCCGGGCTAGTAGTGGGGGGGGGGGGGGAAATGTTACCCCGGGCTAGTAGTGGGGGGGAATGTTACCCCGGGCTAGTAGTGGGGGGGAATGTTACCCCGGGCTAGTAGTGGGGGGGAATGTTACCCCGGGCTAGTAGTGGGGGGGGAATGTTACCACGGGCTAGTAGTGGGGGGGAATGTTACCCCGGGCTAGTAGTGGGGGGGAATGTTACCCCGGGCTAGTAGTGGGGGGGGGGGGAATGTTACCCCGGGCTAGTAGTGGGGGGGGGAATGTTACCCCGGGCTAGTAGTGGGGGGGAATGTTACCCCGGGCTAGTAGTGGGGGGGAATGTTACCCCGGGCTAGTAGTGGGGGGGAATGTTACCCCGGGCTAGTAGTGGGGGGGGAATGTTACCCCGGGCTAGTAGTGGGGGGGGAATGTTACCCCGGGCTAGTAGTGGGGGGGAATGTTACCCCGGGCTAGTAGTGGGGGGGGGGAATGTTACCCCGGGCTATTAGTGGGGGGGGGAATGTTACCCCGGGCTAGTAGTGGGGGGGGGAATGTTACCCCGGGCTAGTAGTGGGGGGTAGTGGGGGGGATGTTACCCCGGGCTAGTAGTGGGGGGGGGAATGTTACCCCGGGCTATTAGTGGGGGGGGGGGGAATTTTACCCCGGGCTAGTAGTGGGGGGAATGTTACCCCGGGCTAGTAGTGGGGGGTGGAATGTTACCCCGGGCTATTAGTTTCTGTTCCGTGGCTGAGAGAGTTTGACCTGTTCAAAGGTTTCCCTCAGACATGTATTATGGGATGTGACCAGTCCTGTCTCTCTGTGTTACCAGGGTAACGTCCAAGCTGGATGAGTTCACTAAAGACTTTGCCAAAGAGCTGATGGAATACAGACCTGCTCTCAAGAGACGGAGACGCTCCTACTCCAGGTAACAACACCACATCTCATCATAGTTCTGGATTAAACCTCTTGAACTGTTCATGGAGATATCTTCTCTGACGGAGATATATCTAGGACAGAGATGATATGAATTGTGTAGAGATGGTAATCAGACATATCAAGTGTTTTTCATATCTAGGACAGAGATGATATGAATTGTGTAGAGATGGTAATCAGACATATCAAGTGTTTTTCTCTCCTCCCCAGGTCTCGTTCCTACAGTCGTTCTCCGTTCAGCCGTTCCCCCTACTCCCGATCTCCTCGCTCCCGCTCCAGGTCTTACTCGTACACCCCCAGCCGCTCCCGCTCCCGTTCCAGGTCTTACGGACGCTCCCCCTTCTCCAGACGCAACGGAGGCCGGGGAGGACGCAGCCGCTCCTACGGCCGCTCGCCACGGTCCCGCTCACGCTCCCGTTCCTACGGCTACCGTCGCTCCGGTTCTCCTCGCTCCCCTCCGCCTTACCGAGGTGGTGGTGGTGGTGGGGGCTGGGAAGGAGGAGACGGAGCTGAAGGAGGAGGAGGAGGGGGGTATCGGCCCAGGTCTCGCTCCCCGGGGGGCTACAGGAGGAGCAGGAGTCCTGGAGGGGTTAGAGGTCACCATAAGCCCCCCCCTCGAGAGCCGGCTCCTTACGAGCCTAAAGGCGGACCTGACCTGTCTCCCGGGGGCAGGGAGCGCTGGGAGAGAGACAGCTACAGACAGTGGGAGAAAGAGTACAGGGACTGGTACAACAAGTACTACAAAGACTACAGTACCCAGCATGCCTCGGTGCACCACCGCGGTGGCCGGGGCAGCAGAGAGCGGGACCGCCTCACCCCTCCTCCCAGAGACTACTCCCCCCAGGGGCGGGTGAGGAGGGGTGAGAGAGGGGGACCTCCCGGACCCCACAGAACTCACCACGCCTTGTCCGCTCTGCCCTCTGCCTCCGTCAGGGGGGGCGGAAGTAAGGAACGCACGCAGGGGGGAACCAAAACGTCAGAGGGCGGAACTAAAACTCTGAAAGGGAAGAAACTGAAGAAAAAGAAGAACGGGGAGGAGCTGGATTCAGCCGACCAATCGCTGGACAGGGGAGACGCCACACCCGTCAGGGACGAGCCAATGGATGATCTCCACACCCTGACCCCTAGCAAAGCCCCACCCACCTCCACCAAGGTCTCGACCAATAAGGCAGCGCTGCTGTCCGGTAAAACCCCTCCCACCTCGTCCGGCCAATCAGAGAAGAGCAGGAAGGAGAAGGGGGGTAAGGTGAAAGTAAAGACGGAGGGAAAGGTGAAAGGAGAGAAGGTTAAGAGAAAGACGGGAGGAGAGGCGACGGTCACAGCCTCTAAGAACAAAGAGTCTTCAGCCGCTAAACCAACCAAAGCATCCAAACCAGTCAAACCAGACGAGCCAATCAAGAGAGAGAAGGGGCGGAGCACCCCTACTGTTCGAGGAGGTTTGGCTAAACTCCCCCTGCCCCGCCCCCTCCCCCCTCACCCCCACGACCTCCCTAAACACCTGGGCGACGCCCGCGGGGGAAGGAGAGATCCCATTCACAGTGTTGGGGTACGCCCCCCTGGTCGCCCCCTCCAGCCTGCACCTCCCTCCCCAGCGGAGAAGAGGAGGAGAGTGGAAGAGAGGGAAAGGGGGAGGGGGATGGACAGGGGGATGGGGGGGCCCCCAGCTAAGCTCCGCCGAGCCGAGGGTCCGTACCTCCAGAGAGGACTTCCTGCCAAGCCTTCCCTCCTCCTGAACCTGGCATGCAGAGAGTCGGGTAGAGGAGAGGGTCTGCTCCCCATCCCTGGTTCCTCACAGACAGGGAGGCTAGACCGTTTCCATCCCATCTCCATCTCCATCCCTGGTTCCTCCATGGACCTGGGGAGAGAGGGGAGAGGCGACGGGCTGCTGCCCATCCCAGGGAGCTCTGAGGCGGGCAGAAGAGAGAGTGACAGGGGGTCTATCTGGCCTCTCATGGGTCTGCAGGTCAAACCCTTCCCCCAGAGGAGAATCAAACTGAACAGAGACCTGGGGAGGAACAGCAGTATGGCCCGCCCAGAGGAGAGACCAGCTCCAGCTGCTAATATCACCACTACTATCACCTCTACTGGAGAGAGACCTGCTGGTCCTGAGAGAGCAGAGAGGGATGGAGGGACAGAGAGGGTGGCGGTGATGGTGGAGCGGAGGTTGTCTGGCGAGAGGTCAGAGGTCAGGTCTGTTAGGTCCGAGAGGCCGTCGTCAGGGGAACGTTTGCCGGAGAGAGGAGGAGGAGGAGGAGGAGGAAGGTCAGTCTCTCTAGACCGCATGACCATCGCGGAACGCTCGGCCATCGCTAAGAAACCTGATGTCACCGGGGAGAGAACAGAGAGCGGGTACACGCCGCCCGCTGAGAGAGAGAGACCAGCTGAGAGCTCCAAGGAGAGAGAGAGACCAGCTGAGAGCTCCAAGGAGAGAGAGAGACCAGCTGAGAGCTCCAAGGAGAGAGAGAGACCAGCTGAGAGCTCCAAGGAGAGAGGGAGACCAGCGTCAGCCAAGACGGACAGGTCATCATCCAGGGAGAAGTCAGCCACCAGGGAACAGAAAGGAGAGAAGACCTCGTCCTCCGTAGACAGACCTGCCTCTACAGGGGAGCGAGCGGCAGGGTCCCAGAGAGAGACTGTAGCTGAAGACAGAGCAATAGCAACAGCAGTGGTGGTGGTGAAGGAGGGTTCTGGGAAGACCAGAAAGATCAGCAGAAAGAGTTCTGAGCCCACGACCCACCACTCATCAGACCACTCAACAGTCACTTCAACTGGGTGAGTTGCCCTTTCGACCTCTGACCTTCCAACGGTTCTTTATTAGCCCGTGTTGTTAATCAACAATCATTGTGGTTTAACACTATCTAGAGCTTTCTCCTTTAGTTAACACTTATCAGCGTTCTAGAGCTTTCTCCTTTAGTTAACACTTATCAGCGTTCTAGAGCTTTCTCCTTTAGTTAACACTTATCAGCGTTCTAGAGCTTTCTCCTTTAGTTAACACTTATCAGCGTTCTAGAGCTTTCTCCTTTAGTTAACACTATCAGCGTTCTAGAGCTTTCTCCTTTAGTTAACACTTATCAGCGTTCTAGAGCTTTCTCCTTTAGTTAACACTTATCAGCGTTCTAGAGCTTTCTCCTTTAGTTAACACTATCAGCGTTCTAGAGCTTTCTCCTTTAGTTAACACTATCAGCGTTCTAGAGCTTTCTCCTTTAGTTAACACTATCAGCGTTCTAGAGCTTTCTCCTTTAGTTAACACTATCAGTGTTCTAGAGCTTTCTCCTTTAGTTAACACTTATCAGCGTTCTAGAACTTTCTCCTTTAGTTAACACTATCAGCGTTCTAGAGCTTTCTCCTTTAGTTAACACTATCAGCGTTTCCCTCTAATGTGAGAATTGTGATCGAATATTCTGCACAGACCGGTGCAACAACCAATCAGAGCTGCAGTAGGCCTATATGCAAATAGCCATTGCCATATATGGATCTGTGCCATTCACTGAACAAATAACCACAGTAGCCTACTTGGCCACTGTCAAAACTGGAACTTAAAGCAGGTAGAGCCTTCACAGTAAACGGGTGGGGCCTTCCCAGTAAACGGGTGGGGCCTTCCCAGTAAACGGGTGGGGCCTTCCCAGTAAACGGGTGGGGCCTTCACAGTAAACGGGTGGGGCCTTCACAGTAAACGGGTGGGGCCTTCACAGTAAACGGGTGGGGCCTTCACAGTAAACGGGTGGGGCCTTCACAGTAAACGGGTAAGGGCCTTCACAGTAAAGCCTTCCCAGTAAACGGGTGGGGCCTTCACAGTAAAGCCTTCCCAGTAAACGGGTAAGGGCCTTCACAGTAAAGCCTTCCCAGTAAACGGGTAAGGGCCTTCACAGTAAAGCCTTCCCAGTAAACGGGTAAAGGCCTTCCCAGTAAACAGGTGGGGCCTTCACAGTAAAGCCTTCCCAGTAAACGGGTAAGGGCCTTCACAGTAAAGCCTTCCCAGTAAACGGGTAAGGGCCTTCACAGTAAACTGCCGCCGGAAGGTGCACAGTATTTTCACAACATTCAAGTTTGAGCTCAGCTGACCTGAAATGTCTCAGTCCCGAAACAAATGAGGTTGGTTAGAATGGTTTCTAACCCCTGATCCTAGATCTGTGTATATAACATGGGTATAATGGTTTGTAACCCCTGATCCTAAATCTGTGTATATAACATGGGTATAATGGTTTCTAGTTGATGTTCTCTCTAACCCCTGATCTTGGATCTGTGTGTTCCAGCAGCAGCAGGTCTGAGCCGAGCCAGAGCCAGGGTGCTGTGTCAAAACCCCGGGACCTACAGACCCAGAGGAGACCCAGTCCCGTCCAGTTCCCCAGCCCAGGCAGGGAGAGGAGGGACCGTGGGACCGGAGGAGTCCTCATCCAGCCTCCACCCCGGTCCAAGTGGGAGAGAGAGGAGGAGGAGGAGGAGGAAGAGGAGCAGCACTCAGCGTCCAGGGAGAATGGGGCGTTGGCGGTTTCCTCCTCCGTGCCCAGAGACGCTCTGAGGAGAGAAGTCTCACCAGCACCTAGTGGCCAAGGCAGGGAGGTGCAGGGTAGTGTCTCTAAAACAGCCAACACAGAGGGGAGGAGAGGGAGGGAGGAGGGGACTAGAAGGAGGGAGGAAGGCAGAGGCCTTAAAAAGGGTCAGGTGAACTTTAGAAAACCAGCTAAGACCGAATCCAGAGGAGTGAAGGAGGAAGGAAGAGGAGGGGTAGGGAGGGAGGAGAGTCGAGGGGCGGGGCCAGAGCCAAGGCGACAGCGTCTGTGTTCCGACCTGGGTAGAGAGACGGACGAGGCAGCCTTCGTCCCCGACTACAGCGAAGGGGAGGGGTCAGACGGGGAGCGAGGCAGTGGCCTGAGCCATAGCCCCTCACACAACACCCAGAGCCCCGCCTCCCAGAGCCCCGGCGGCTCCCCTAGCAACCACAGCGGCTCCACGGCGACGGACAAGAAGAAGAAGAAGAAACACAAGAAACATAAAAAACACAAGAAGCACAAGAAGCATTCTGCCGACGTTGAGCCTCCCGTCGAAGGAAGGAAGGAACACAAACACAAGAACAAGAAGAAGAAGCACAGGAAGAATAAAGAGGAAGAGGGAGGAGGAGGAGGAGGAGGAGGGGAGGCAGAGGAGAAGACTGGGCAGGAGTCAGCCACCATCTGAGACCCTGCTAGCTCTGTTAGCATCTAGCTCATGGTTACAGCCTGAGTTTTTCTAGTTCATGCTAGCTCTTTTAGCATCTAGCTAAAGACTACAACTGAGACTGCTAGCTCATGCTAGCTCCGTTAGCATCTAGCTAAAGACTACAACTGAGATTGCTAGCTCATGCTAGCTCCGTTAGCATCTAGCTAATGGTTACAACCTGAGTTTGCTAGTTTATGCTAGCTCCGTTAGCATCTAGCTAAAGGTTATAACTGGACAAAACCTTCTTGTGGGGGGGTACTTTGTCAAATTCTTTTAAGTACTTAAGCTGAGTTGGATATAGTTTGTTTATCTGTAATGGAACCACTGGAATAAGTGGAGCTCACCTCAGATATTTGTAAGTCATTTTGTGTTTTCTGTTAATGTGATGCTCTCTCTCTCTGATGCAGGTTCTCTGTGAATGTGTTTTTGTACAAAGATGATGCTGCATTCTAGTCAATTACCCTGATCTATGGCTATAAGGTGTCTGAAACTCTGAAGTGTTCCAAATTTAACCCTGTTCACTATATAGTACACTACGTTTGACCAGAGTCGTATGGGCCCTAGTCATTAGAGCCCTAGTCTAATGGGCCCTAGTTTATAGGACTCTGGTCGAATGTAGTTCACTATAAAGGGATTAGAGGTTAATTTGGGACACCTCCCTGATGTATAGTAGGTTATATCATCATGTCTATATGAACTTATCTGAAGCCAGGCTAACTGATCTGAAGCCGGGCTAACTGATCTGAAGCCGGGGCTAACTGATCTGAAACCAGGCTAACTGATCTGAAACCAGGCTAACTGATCTGAAGCCGGGGCTAACTGATCTGAAGCCGGGGCTAACTGATCTGAAGCCGGGGCTAACTGATCTGAAGCCGGGGCTAACTGATCTGAAGCCGGGGCTAACTGATCTGAAGCCGGGGCTAACTGATCTGAAGCCGGGGCTAACTGATCTGAAGCCGGGGCTAACTGATCTGAAGCCGGGGCTAACTGATCTGAAGCCGGGGCTAACTGATCTGAAGCCGGGGCTAACTGATCTGAAGTCGGGGCTAACTGATCTGAAGTCAGGCTAACTGAATGGTGACTAGTGGAAGTTACTGTTATTAAACTTTGTTTTCCCTTTAAACTTTCTGACTGTTGTCTTTTCATTTATAGTTTGGTGAATAAAACCTGTCTAATGTTTAATATCAGAATACCACAGTTCTTGTGTTTTATTGACTGTGACACATTTTTCACATGTTTAAATGGTTTTATTTTCTAAACTCATAACACTTGTGAAACCTGCTATCTTATGTTCAGGACCCTTTTTTTGATCAGCCATTCATTGGAGTTCAACACTTCTCTCATTAACGCAAAATCAATGTTTTGTGAAACACCTATATGTACATTTAGCTGAGTCACCAGTCCGTAATGATAAGCTGGTTAGTCACCAATTGATACAGGAATTTATATGTTTAAAGGTAATGACTAAAGTATTCCAGCCTGAAACTGTATAACAGAGTGAAATGTATTAGAATTATAAGAGTATGATTCTCTAATGTGTGTGCATAGGAAGACTAAGACGGCATGTTACTAATTTGACAATAAGCAGAAGTATAGTTGAGACATTCAAGGAGAAGAGGAACTGTCAACAGACGACTTGTGAAACTGTTAACAGGAAGGAAGTCTCCCCACCCAGGGAGGGGAGAAACCGTTAGGCTTGCGGTAGATTATGGAGCATGTGGCAGAACATTGGGAGAGAGTTAGAGAAGAGGGGCATTTATAAAGTGTACGTTATAACCAAATGTGAGGTATAAAAGACTATGTGCACTGTATGATTTTCAGAACTCAGAACCTTTTGCAGAATTCTGAGACTTTGTCTAATTCTTCTATTAGCCAGGGCCTTACAACCTCTGGGGAATTGGTCAAAGCTTATAGTGATTATTATCATCATTGGGATTAGATATTCTCGTGACACCAATCCATAAGGATAGACTCACTGGTTAGTCATTCAGTTTAGTCACCAATCCATAATGATAGGCTCACTGGTTAGTCATTCTGACATTTAGGGCACCATTCAATCAGATCAAGTTTTAACGAGAGAAATAATAATCTCAAACAACCTAAATAATGGCATAGATTACGTCAGACTAGTTGAGGTGTAGATTACACATCACTTAATTCATTAATTACACAGCAACTGTTGTGGAAATTCCAATCAGAAGGAAGAGGCTGCTGCAGATTCTTAAAACAACGTTTATTATAAGAATTACAATTCTGGAGGGGTTAACAATCACTCAGTGGTGAGGAGATAAGAGCCCCTGAACAGAGTTGGGTCTCAGGTTTAATAAAAAGCTCTTTGTCTACATAGCAGTCAGCAGAAGTGTGACAAGCATAAAAGGGTATATTGTGCACTCGAGCAGGACCAACAAGATTAGCTCAGAATAGGTGGAGTTTCTGTCTCCAGGTCATATTGCTGTTGCTATACAAAAGTAATCTTTCAGTTCTCCGACAATCAACTGGAAGACAGGATGTAGCTGCACCCTCAGTGTCTGGAAGACAGGATGTAGCTGCTCCCTCGGTGTCTGGAAGACAGGATGTAGCTGCACCCTCGGTGTCTGGAAGACAGGATGTAGCTGCACCCTCGGTGTCTGGAAGACAGGATGTAGCTGCACCCTCGGTGTCTGGAAGACAGGATGTAGCTGCACCCTCGGTGTCTGGAAGACAGGATGTAGCTGCACCCTCAGTGTCTGGAAGACAGGATGCAGCCTTATCACAAGGTTACACCCAATCGGCTGTTGGCCCAGAGGTCTACCTGTTGGCTGTAAGCCCAGAGGCCTACTTGTTGGCTTTAAACCCAGAGGTCTACCTGTTGGCTGTAAGCCCAGAGGCCTACCTGTTGGCTTTAAACCCAGAGGCCTACCTGTTGGCTTTAAACCCAGAGGCCTACCTGTTGGCTTTAAACCCAGAGGTCTACCTGTTGGCTTTAAACCCAGAGGCCTACCTGTTGGCTTTAAACCCATAGCAGTATAGAACATAATCTTGTAATTGTGCACTGTACAACATATCAGGCTAATCAAGGTGTGGATTACAGCATTATATCAGGCTAATCAAGGTGTGGATTACAGCATTATATCAGGCTAATCAAGGTGTAGATTACAGCATTATATCAGGCTAATCAAGGTGTGGATTACAGCATTATATCAGGCTAATCAAGGTGTAGATTACAGCATTATATCAGGCTAATCAAGGTGTGGATTACAGCATTATATCAGGCTAATAAAGGTGTAGATTACAGCATTATATCAGGCTAATCAAGGAGTAGATTACAGCATTATATCAGGCTAATCAAGGTGTGGATTACAGCATTATATCAGGCTAATCAAGGTGTAGATTACAGCATTATATCAGGCTAATCAAGGTGTGGATTACAGCATTATATCAGGCTAATCAAGGTGTAGATTACAGCATTATATCAGGCTAATCAAGGTGTAGATTACAGCATTATATCAGGCTAATCAAGGTGTAGATTACAGCATTATATCAGGCTAATCAAGGTGTATATTACAGCATTATATCAGGCTAATAAAGGTGTAGATTACAGCATTATCTCAGGCTAATCGAGGTTTGAATCTAAAAAGACTGCATGAGATTATGGTAATGTCCTCGACAGCTCCAATGTGGTTACACCTCAGACATCGTCACAACACCAGCTATGCAGGTGTCGGCAAACGACAAATCTCATTGAATTGAGCCCACAATCCAAAAGCAAAACGAAACAAGTGTTAATTTTGAAAGAACAGTAGAAGGTAAATATCATGTTCCATACAGAGTTCGATTAGAACTTCACCTGCACCGTTTACTTCTTCAAATGTTTATAATTTTTAATAATTTAATAATTTGTATCCAACAGCAAGTTGTGATGTTGAGAAATATGTCCGTTCTCAGGGCTTGATTCAATCAGACCTGTGTCTGCATAGCGGTTGGCCACAACACTGAGTGAAAGCCTCTGTATTTTCAAGTGTGGTTTCAGTTGTGGGAATTGTCAATTGACAAACTAGAAGTGTTTCATGTTTCACAGTTGTTACTGTGTGTCCTTGATGCTCATTCTATAAAATGTGTTCCATCATTTACAAAACTACATATTTGATCCAGGCATAAAAAAATTATCAGTGTGTGTTCACTTGAACATGGCCATTAGGCCTCGCTCCTGTGTGTGGTAATCTTTCTCTCAGGAGTGTATTCTCTTGTGCGAAACCAGGGTTCCTGAATTGGTGAATCTCTTCCCACACTCATCACAGCTGTAAGGCTTCTCTTCTGTATGTGTCCGCTGGTGTGATTGCAGACTGCTCCTTTTACTGAAACTCTTGTCACACTGATCACAGCTGTGAGGTTTCTCTCCGGTGTGAATCCTCCTGTGGTACGTCAAAACCACGGCCTGAGTGAATTCCCGCAGTCGGTGCATATGAATGGTTTCTCTCCCGTGTGTGTCATCTGGTGGTACTTCAGATGCTGAGGGGAGCTGAAGCTGGGTGCATTGGTAGGGTGTCCCACTATGTTTGCGCTGAACGTGGCATCTCAGGTCCATTAAACACTTGAAGCTCTTGCCGCACTCTGCGCAGTAGTGAGGTTTCTCTCCTGTGTGTCTCTGCTGGTGTCTTGTAAGGTGACTCTTCAAAGTGTAACTCTTGTCACACTCTGAGCAGCTGTATGGCCTCTCTCCTGTGTGGCCTCTCTGGTGAATCTTTAAGTAATGAGATCTAGAGAAACTGAGTCCACAGGCTGTGCAGCAGTATGGCTTCTTTTGGAGTGAGTTTGCAAGTCACCTGACGTGACAAAACTCATCCCACACTGATCACAGTGGTGCGGCTTCTCTCCTGTGTGCCTTCTCTTGTGGACTTTAAAGGCGCTGGCCTGGGAAAAACTCTTCCCACAGTCAGGGAAAGGGCATTGGTATGGCCTCTCTCCTGTGTGTCTTCGCTGGTGAATTCGCAAGGTTTCCATTGTGGCAAAGTTGTTCCCGCAGTCTGAGCAAGAGAACGGTTTCTCTCCCTTGTGACTACGCTCGTGTCCTTTGAGAGACTGTTGCCGAAGGAAGCTCTTGTCACAGTGGGAGCAGTGGTAAGGCTTCTCTCCAGTGTGTATACGCTGGTGTTTCTTCAATGCGTCTGGCGTTGTGCAGCTCGACTCACACTGAGAGCAGTGGTACATCTTCTCTGAATGTGTGAACTTGTGTAGTTTTAAAGCGCCAAGTCTTTGAAAGCTCTTCTTGCAGTCAGAGCAGTGATAGGGTTTCTCTCCTGTGTGTATTCTTCTGTGTGACCCAAGACTGGCTCTATGTGCAAACTTCTGCCCACATTCAGAGCACTCGTACGGTTTCTCTCCAGTGTGAATCCGCATGTGTCCTTCCAGTGCCCTGGCAGAGGAGAGACTAGCACCGCACTGGGAGCAGCAGTGAGGTTTATCTTCTGTGTGTCTGACCTCATGTTCTTTCAGAGATCTGTTGTTAGTGAAACTCAGCTCGCACTTAGAGCAGTGGTATGGCTTTTCTCCTGTGTGAATTTGCATGTGAATTTTCAGGTGATCGGACCGTCCAAATCTCCTCTGGCAAACATTGCAGCTGTGTCGTTTCTCGCCTGTGTGAATTATCTGGTGTTTGTACAGGGCTGGATTAGTGGCAAAGCTTAACTTACAGTGGGAGCAGTGGAAGGGTTTCTGTCCAGTGTGTGTTCGCTTATGCTGCTCTAGAGAATGAGATGATCCTAGCTTCTTACCGCACTGTGGGCATTGGTATCCTTTCTCTCCAGTGTGCACTATGTTATGTAACCAGAGCCCACTCTTAACAGCAAACCTCTTCCCACACTCAGTACATTGGTGGGGCTTTTCTCCAGTATGTCTTAGCTGGTGACGTCTTAAAGAAGACAGAAATCTGAAGCTTTTCCCACAGTCAGCGCATTGGTAAGGTTTCTCCCCTGTGTGAATCCTCTGATGTATTCTGAGTAACTTAGAAGAGGAATAGCTTCCCCCGCACTGCTCACAGTGGTGAGGCTTCTCTCCTGTGTGTATTCGTTTGTGTTCAGACAGTGCTGAGGCTTGTTTGAAACTCTTCCCACACTCAGAGCAGTGGAACGGTCTCTCTCCAGTGTGAATCCGCCGGTGAGCTTTTAAGCGTTGCGATGTAGCAAATCTCTTCCCGCAGTCAGAGCAACAGTGTGGTTTTTCGCCGGTGTGTTTTATTCTCTCGTGTATCCGTAAACCACTGCAGTCTTTAAATCTCTGCCCACATTCTGAGCACTGGTATGGTTTTTCTCCAGTGTGAATCCGCATGTGTCCTTCCAGTGCACTGGCAGAGGAGAGGCTAGCTCCACACTGGGAGCAGCAGTGAGGTTTCTCTCCAGTATGAATTCTCTGGTGTCCTCTAAGGTTTACTTTAGAGGTGTAACTCTTCCCACAGTCAGAGCAGCAGTGAGGTTTCTTCCGTGTGGGTCTCTGCTGGTGTTTCTTCAGGTGTTCTGATCTGGAGAGACTTTTCTCTGCCTCCTCAGCATCAGCCTCCCAAGTTGACAAGCCCCTTCTACTGAGAGAGTGACGGTTAGGACTGTCCCCTGTGAAGCGAAGACAGACAGTTATGGTTCCTTCATATCGAAGACAGATTTAGGCCCAGCTTTTCACACTCTTGTAACCGAATTTAAGAATTTAAAATCTTCAATGTAAAATCGTATTAAATCTTCAAATTGTCAATGTATCCAAGGGTGTAGAGTTGTAATGATTCTACATCCTTAAATATATTGTACTTAGTGGTAATTAATGCCATTCAGGGTGTGTCCCAAAATAAATGTATGTAACAGCATGAACCCACCTAGCACCGGTGTTTTCCTGCAGTCGACCAGCCGCACAGACAGCCTCTTCAGACCCAGCAGTAAGGTGTTACCAGGAGAGGTACGACCCAAGGACTCCGGGAGGGGTAGGGGGGAGGAGGGTTGGAGGGAGAGTGTTTCCTGTTAACTCAAAAAGAGAGGAGGAGTGTTGTCATATTGGTACAAAACAATAATGATCTAAAACAAGTCTTCAACTATTAAACCTTTGTCCAGAAAACGGTTCCTCTGAGTTGTTCCTGATGTCCTATTTATAGTCTAGTGTTGCATTATGGGAACTCAGGCCCAGAAGATAGGATATAATTGGTAGCATAATTATAGTATACTACAGTAGACCGATCCATTCAGACTAATTATAGTATACTACAGTAGACCTAACTAACCAGACTAATTATAGTATACTACAGTAGACCTAACTAACCAGACTAATTATAGTATACTACAGTAGACCTAACTAACCAGACTAATTATAGTATACTACAGTAGACCTAACTAACCAGACTAATTATAGTATACTACTAACCAGACTAATTATAGTATACTACAGTAGGCCTATCTAACCAGACTAATTATAGTATACTACTAACCAGACTAATTATAGTATACTACTAACCAGACTAATTATAGTATACTACAGTAGACCTAACTAACCAGACTAATTATAGTATACTACAGTAGACCTAACTAACCAGACTAATTATAGTATACTACAGTAGACCTAACTAACCAGACTAATTATAGTATACTACAGTAGACCTAACTAACCAGACTAATTATAGTATACTACAGTAGACCTAACTAACCAGACTAATTATAGTATACTACAGTAGACCTAACTAACCAGACTAATTATAGTATACTACAGTAGACCTAACTAACCAGACTAATTATAGTATACTACAGTATACCTATCCATTCAGATTAATTATAGTATACTACAGTAGACCTAACTAACCAGACTAATTATAGTATACTACAGTATACCTAACTAACCAGACTAATTATAGTATACTACAGTAGACCTAACTAACCAGACTAATTATAGTATACTACTAACCAGACTAATTATAGTATACTACTAACCAGACTAATTATAGTATACTACAGTAGACCTAACTAACCAGACTAATTATAGTATACTACTAACCAGACTAATTATAGTATACTACAGTAGACCTAACTAACCAGACTAATTATAGTATACTACTAACCAGACTAATTATAGTATACTACAGTAGACCTATCCATTCAGGCTAATTATAGTATACTACAGTAGACCTAACTAACCAGACTAATTATAGTATACTACAGTAGACCTATCCATTCAGGCTAATTATAATATACTACAGTACACCTATCCATTCAGACTAATTATAGTATACTACAGTAGGTCTAACTAACCAGACTAATTATAGTATACTACAGTAGACCTAACTAACCAGACTAATTATAGTATACTACAGTAGACCTAACTAACCAGACTAATTATAGTATACTACAGTAGACCTAACTAACCAGACTAATTATAGTATACTACAGTAGACCTAACTAACCAGACTAATTATAGTATACTACAGTAGACCTATCCATTCAGACTAATTATAGTATACTACAGTAGACCTAACTAACCAGACTAATTATAGTATACTACAGTAGACCTAACTAACCAGACTAATTATAGTATACTACAGTAGACCTAACTAACCAGACTAATTATAGTATACTACAGTAGACCTAACTAACCAGACTAATTATAGTATACTACAGTAGACCTAACTAACCAGACTAATTATAGTATACTACAGTAGACCTAACTAACCAGACTAATTATAGTATACTACAGTAGACCTAACTAACCAGACTAATTATAGTATACTACAGTAGACCTAACTAAACAGACTAATTATAGTATACTACAGTAGACCTAACTAACCAGACTAATTATAGTATACTACAGTAGACCTAACTAACCAGACTAATTATAGTATACTACAGTAGGTCTAACTAACCAGACTAATTATAGTATACTACAGTAGACCTAACTAACCAGACTAATTATAGTATACTACAGTAGGTCTAACTAACCAGACTAATTATAGTATACTACAGTAGACCTATCTAACCAGACTAATTATAGTATACTACAGTAGGTCTAACTAACCAGACTAATTATAGTATACTACAGTAGACCTAACTAACCAGACTAATTATAGTATACTACAGTAGACCTAACTAACCAGACTAATTATAGTATACTACAGTAGACCTATCCATTCAGACTAATTATAGTATACTACAGTAGACCTATCCATTCAGACTAATTACAGTATACTACAGTAGACCTATCTAACCAGACTAATTATAGTATACTACAGTAGACCTAACTAACCAGACTAATTATAGTATACTACAGTAGACCTAACTAACCAGACTAATTATAGTATACTACAGTAGACCTAACTAACCAGACTAATTATAGTATACTACAGTAGACCTTTCCATTCAGACTAATTATAGTATACTACAGTAGACCTAACTAACCAGACTAATTATAGTATACTACAGTAGACCTAACTAACCAGACTAATTATAGTATACTACAGTAGACCTAACTAACCAGACTAATTATAATATTCTACAGTAGACCTATCTAACCAGACTAATTATAGTATACTACAGTAGGCCTAACTAACCAGACTAATTATAGTATACTACAGTAGACCTAACTAACCAGACTAATTATAATATACTACAGTAGACATATCCATTCAGACTAATTACAGTATATGTTACGGATACAGCTATCCTGTGTGTGTGTGTGTATGTATCCTGTGTTGTTTTCTCTCCTTCTCCCCTCACAGGTGAAAATCATCACTCCCCAATCAGTCAACAATCAATCATCAATCAGAAGACACACCTCCACCTCCTGTTTCCTACCCTATCACAGTTCCTTTCCCTTGGTTTAAAAACCCCATCAGTTGTTTGCTCTAGAGCTCTCAATCTCTCTGTAAATGCCATGTATGTAGAGCTCTCTGCTTCACTCTCTCTTTGTGGCTTAAACCTCTCCTTTTGTTTGAGCACCTCCATATCACTTTGTCCTGTGAGTATTGTTTTTGGTTATGGTGTTTGTTTGTTTGCTGGTGGGAAAAGGGGAAACCAAGACAAGTCGCCCATGGGCATACACTACCCGTAGGTAAACTTTGTTAAATACACTAGTTAGAACTGGGCGGACCACCCACTGTATTTTTGGTTAGTTAGTTAGCTGTTGTTAAAGTAGGCTAGTCTAGCTTAGGGGTGTTTTTGTATACTTATTGTTTCTTTCCTTGGGTCCAGCTCAGCCCCTTTTCCTGCTCCCCCCCCCCCCCCCCCCCCCATTACCGTGTGTTCATTAATAAACCTTCAGTTTGACGGTAGATTTCAGTTGTCCTGGTTATTACGTTCTCACTTTTACTTTGTCACAATTATAATTTGCATGAGTTATGTTACTGGTCTCATTACCATCCCCCCCTAGACTGTCGGGCCAAAAGCAATTCGTAACAGTATACTACAGTAGACCTAACTAACCAGACTAATTATAGTATACTACAGTAGACCTAACTAACCAGACTAATTATAGTATACTACAGTAGACCTAACTAACCAGACTAATTATAGTATACTACAGTAGACCTAACTAACCAGACTAATTATAGTATACTACAGTAGACCTAACTAACCAGACTAATTATAGTATACTACAGTAGACCTAACTAACCAGACTAATTATAGTATACTACAGTAGACCTAACTAACCAGACTAATTATAGTACACTACAGTAGACCTAACTAACCAGACTAATTATAGTATACTACAGTAGACCTAACTAACCAGACTAATTATAGTATACTACAGTAGACCTAACTAACCAGACTAATTATAGTATACTACAGTAGACCTAACTAACCAGACTAATTATAGTATACTACAGTAGACCTAACTAACCAGACTAATTATAGTATACTACAGTAGACCTAACTAACCAGACTAATTATAGTATACTACAGTAGACCTAACTAACCAGACTAATTATAGTATACTACAGTAGACCTAACTAACCAGACTAATTATAGTATACTACAGTAGACCTAACTAACCAGACTAATTATAGTATACTACAGTAGACCTAACTAACCAGACTAATTATAGTATACTACAGTAGACCTAACTAACCAGACTAATTATAGTATACTACAGTAGACCTAACTAACCAGACTAATTATAGTATACTACAGTAGACCTAACTAACCAGACTAATTATAGTATACTACAGTAGACCTAACTAACCAGACTAATTATAGTATACTACAGTAGACCTAACTAACCAGACTAATTATAGTATACTACAGTAGACCTAACTAACCAGACTAATTATAGTATACTACAGTAGACCTAACTAACCAGACTAATTATAGTATACTACAGTAGACCTATCCATTCAGACTAATTATAGTATACTACAGTAGACCTAACTAACCAGACTAATTATAGTATACTACAGTAGACCTAACTAACCAGACTAATTATAGTATACTACAGTAGACCTAACTAACCAGACTAATTATAGTATACTACTAACCAGACTAATTATAGTATACTACAGTAGACCTATCCATTCAGGCTAATTATAGTATACTACAGTAGACCTATCCATTCAGACTAATTATAGTATACTACAGTAGGTCTAACTAACCAGACTAATTATAGTATACTACAGTAGACCTAACTAACCAGACTAATTATAGTATACTACAGTAGACCTATCCATTCAGGCTAATTATAGTATGCTACAGTAGGTCTAACTAACCAGACTAATTATAGTATACTACAGTAGACCTAACTAACCAGACTAATTATAGTATGCTACAGTAGGTCTAACTAACCAGACTAATTATAGTATACTACAGTAGACCTAACTAACCAGACTAATTATAGTATACTACAGTAGACCTATCCATTCAGGCTAATTATAGTATGCTACAGTAGGTCTAACTAACCAGACTAATTATAGTATACTACAGTAGACCTAACTAACCAGACTAATTATAGTATACTACTAACCAGACTAATTATAGTATACTACAGTAGACCTAACTAACCAGACTAATTATAGTATACTACTAACCAGACTAATTATAGTATACTACAGTAGACCTAACTAACCAGACTAATTATAGTATACTACAGTAGACCTAACTAACCAGACTAATGATAGTATACTACTAACCAGACTAATTATAGTATACTACAGTAGACCTATCCATTCAGACTAATTATAGTATACTACAGTAGACCTAACTAACCAGACTAATTATAGTATACTACAGTAGACCTAACTAACCAGACTAATTATAGTTTACTACAGTAGACCTATCCATTCAGGCTAATTATAGTATGCTACAGTAGGTCTAACTAACCAGACTAATTATAGTATACTACAGTAGACCTAACTAACCAGACTAATTATAGTATACTACTAACCAGACTAATTATAGTATACTACAGTAGACCTAACTAACCAGACTAATTATAGTATACTACTAACCAGACTAATTATAGTATACTACAGTAGACCTAACTAACCAGACTAATTATAGTATACTACTAACCAGACTAATTATAGTATACTACAGTAGACCTATCCATTCAGACTAATTATAGTATACTACAGTAGACCTAACTAACCAGACTAATTATAGTATACTACAGTAGACCTAACTAACCAGACTAATTATAGTATACTACAGTAGACCTAACTAACCAGACTAATTATAGTATACTACAGTAGGTCTAACTAACCAGACTAATTATAGTATACTACAGTAGACCTATCCATTCAGACTAATTATAGTAATACTACAGTAGACCTAACTAACCAGACTAATTATAGTATACTACAGTAGACCTAACTAACCAGACGAATTATAGTATACTACTAACCAGACTAATTATAGTATACTACAGTAGACCTAACTAACCAGACTAATGATAGTATACTACTAACCAGACTAATTATAGTATACTACAGTAGACCTATCCATTCAGACTAATTATAGTATACTACAGTAGACCTAACTAACCAGACTAATTATAGTATACTACAGTAGACCTAACTAACCAGACTAATTATAGTTTACTACAGTAGACCTAACTAACCAGACTAATTATAGTATACTACAGTAGGTCTAACTAACCAGACTAATTATAGTATACTACAGTAGGCCTATCCATTCAGACTAATTATAGTATACTACAGTAGGCCTAACTAACCAGACTAATTATAATATACTACAGTAGACCTAACTAACCAGACTAATTATAGTATACTACTAACCAGACTAATTATAGTATACTACAGTAGACCTAACTAACCAGACAAATTATAGTATACTACAGTAGACCTAACTAACCAGACGAATTATAGTATACTACAGTAGACCTAACTAACCAGACTAATTATAGTATACTACAGTAGGTCTATCCATTCAGACTAATTATAGTATACTACAGTAGACCTATCTAACCAGACTAATTATAGTATACTACAGTAGACCTAACTAACCAGACTAATTATAGTATACTACAGTAGACCTATCCATTCAGGCTAATTATAGTATACTACAGGAGACCTAACTAACCAGACTAATTATAGTATACTGCAGTAGACCTAACTAACCAGACTAATTATAGTATACTACAGTAGACCAATCCATTCAGACTAATTATAGTATACTACAGTAGACCTAACTAACCAGACTAATTATAGTATACTACAGTAGACCTAACTAACCAGACTAATTATAGTATACTACAGTAGACCTAACTAACCAGACTAATTATAGTATACTACAGTAGGTCTAACTAACCAGACTAATTATAGTATACTACAGTAGACCTATCCATTCAGACTAATTATAGTAATACTACAGTAGACCTAACTAACCAGACTAATTATAGTATACTACAGTAGACCTAACTAACCAGACGAATTATAGTATACTACTAACCAGACTAATTATAGTATACTACAGTAGACC
Source organism: Oncorhynchus mykiss (assembly GCF_057628025.1). Classification (NCBI taxonomy): domain Eukaryota; kingdom Metazoa; phylum Chordata; class Actinopteri; order Salmoniformes; family Salmonidae; genus Oncorhynchus; species Oncorhynchus mykiss. The sequence continues at coordinate 3,250,017 of NC_143034.1, read as the reverse complement.
TAACTAACCAGACTAATGATAGTATACTACTAACCAGACTAATTATAGTATACTACAGTAGACCTATCCATTCAGGCTAATTATAGTATACTACAGGAGACCTAACTAACCAGACTAATTATAGTATACTGCAGTAGACCTAACTAACCAGACTAATTATAGTATACTACAGGAGACCTAACTAACCAGACTAATTATAGTATACTACAGTAGAACTATCCATTCAGACTAATTATAGTATACTACAGTAGACCTAACTAACCAGACTAATTATAGTATACTACAGTAGACCTAACTAACCAGACTAATTATAGTATACTACAGTAGACCTAACTAACCAGACTAATTATAGTATACTACAGTAGACCTATCTAACCAGACTAATTATAGTATACTACAGTAGACCTAACTAACCAGACTAATTATAGTATACTACAGTAGACCTAACTAACCAGACTAATTATAGTATACTACAGGAGACCTATCTAACCAGACTAATTATAGTATACTACAGTAGACCTCTCCATTCAGACTAATTATAGTATACTACAGTAGACCTAACTAACCAGACTAATTATAGTATACTACAGTAGACCTAACTAACCAGACTAATTATAGTATACTACAGTAGACCTAACTAACCAGACTAATTATAGTATACTACAGTAGACCTATCTAACCAGACTAATTATAGTATACTACAGTAGACCGAACTAACCAGACTAATTATAGTATACTACAGTAGACCTAACTAACCAGACTAATTATAGTATACTACAGTAGACCTATCCATTCAGGCTAATTATAGTATACTACAGTAGACCTATCTAACCAGACTAATTATAGTATACTACAGTAGACCTAACTAACCAGACTAATTATAGTATACTACAGTTGACCTAACTAACCAGACTAATTATAGTATACTACAGTAGACCTATCCATTCAGGCTAATTATAGTATACTACAGTAGACCTATCTAACCAGACTAATTATAGTATACTACAGTAGACCTAACTAACAAGACTAATTATAGTATACTACAGTAGACCTAACTAACCAGACTAATTATAGTATACTACAGTAGACCTAACTAACCAGACTAATTATAGTATACTACAGTAGACCTATCTAACCAGGCTAATTATAATATACTACAGTAGACCTAACTAACCAGACTAATTATAGTATACTACAGTAGACCTAACTAACCAGACTAATTATAGTATACTACAGTAGACCTCTCCATTCAGACTAATTATAGTATACTACAGTAGACCTATCCATTCAGACTAATTATAGTATACTACAGTTGACCTAACTAACCAGACTAATTATAGTATACTACAGTAGACCTAACTAACCAGACTAATTATAGTATACTACAGTATACCTATCCATTCAGACTAATTATAGTATACTACAGTAGACCTAACTAACCAGACTAATTATAGTATACTACAGTAGACCTATCCATTCAGACTAATTATAGTATACTACAGTAGACCTAACTAACCAGACTAATTATAGTATACTACAGTAGACCTAACTAACCAGACTAATTATAGTATACTACAGTAGACCTATCTAACCAGACTAATTATAGTATACTACAGTAGACCTATCTAACCAGACTAATTATAGTATACTACAGTAGACCTCTCCATTCAGACTAATTATAGTACACTACAGTAGACCTAACTAACCAGACAAATTATAGTATACTACAGTAGACCTATCTAACCAGACTAATTATAGTATACTACAGTAGACCTAACTAACCAGACTAATTATAGTATACTACAGTAGACCTATCTAAACAGACTAATTATAGTATACTACAGTAGACCTAACTAACCAGACTAATTATAGTATACTACAGTAGACCTCTCCATTCAGACTAATTATAGTATACTACAGTAGACCTAACTAACCAGACTAATTATAGTATACTACAGTAGACCTATCTAACCAGACTAATTATAGTATACTACAGTAGACCTAACTAACCAGACTAATTATAGTATACTACAGGAGACCTATCTAACCAGACTAATTATAGTATACTACAGTAGACCTCTCCATTCAGACTAATTATAGTATACTACAGTAGACCTAACTAACCAGACTAATTAAAGTATACTACAGTAGACCTAACTAACCAGACTAATTATAGTATACTACAGTAGACCTAACTAACCAGACTAATTATAGTATACTACAGTAGACCTATCTAACCAGACTAATTATAGTATACTACAGTAGACCGAACTAACCAGACTAATTATAGTATACTACAGTAGACCTAACTAACCAGACTAATTATAGTATACTACAGTAGACCTATCCATTCAGGCTAATTATAGTATACTACAGTAGACCTATCTAACCAGACTAATTATAGTATACTACAGTAGACCTAACTAACCAGACTAATTATAGTATACTACAGTTGACCTAACTAACCAGACTAATTATAGTATACTACAGTAGACCTATCCATTCAGGCTAATTATAGTATACTACAGTAGACCTATCTAACCAGACTAATTATAGTATACTACAGTAGACCTAACTAACAAGACTAATTATAGTATACTACAGTAGACCTAACTAACCAGACTAATTATAGTATACTACAGTAGACCTAACTAACCAGACTAATTATAGTATACTACAGTAGACCTATCTAACCAGGCTAATTATAATATACTACAGTAGACCTAACTAACCAGACTAATTATAGTATACTACAGTAGACCTAACTAACCAGACTAATTATAGTATACTACAGTAGACCTCTCCATTCAGACTAATTATAGTATACTACAGTAGACCTATCCATTCAGACTAATTATAGTATACTACAGTTGACCTAACTAACCAGACTAATTATAGTATACTACAGTAGACCTAACTAACCAGACTAATTATAGTATACTACAGTATACCTATCCATTCAGACTAATTATAGTATACTACAGTAGACCTAACTAACCAGACTAATTATAGTATACTACAGTAGACCTATCCATTCAGACTAATTATAGTATACTACAGTAGACCTAACTAACCAGACTAATTATAGTATACTACAGTAGACCTATCCATTCAGGCTAATTATAGTATACTACAGTAGACCTATCTAACCAGACTAATTATAGTATACTACAGTAGACCTAACTAACCAGACTAATTATAGTATACTACAGTTGACCTAACTAACCAGACTAATTATAGTATACTACAGTAGACCTATCCATTCAGGCTAATTATAGTATACTACAGTAGACCTATCTAACCAGACTAATTATAGTATACTACAGTAGACCTATCTAACCAGACTAATTATAGTATACTACAGTAGACCGAACTAACCAGACTAATTATAGTATACTACAGTAGACCTAACTAACCAGACTAATTATAGTATACTACAGTAGACCTATCCATTCAGGCTAATTATAGTATACTACAGTAGACCTATCTAACCAGACTAATTATAGTATACTACAGTAGACCTAACTAACCAGACTAATTATAGTATACTACAGTTGACCTAACTAACCAGACTAATTATAGTATACTACAGTAGACCTATCCATTCAGGCTAATTATAGTATACTACAGTAGACCTATCTAACCAGACTAATTATAGTATACTACAGTAGACCTAACTAACAAGACTAATTATAGTATACTACAGTAGACCTAACTAACCAGACTAATTATAGTATACTACAGTAGACCTAACTAACCAGACTAATTATAGTATACTACAGTAGACCTATCTAACCAGGCTAATTATAATATACTACAGTAGACCTAACTAACCAGACTAATTATAGTATACTACAGTAGACCTAACTAACCAGACTAATTATAGTATACTACAGTAGACCTCTCCATTCAGACTAATTATAGTATACTACAGTAGACCTATCCATTCAGACTAATTATAGTATACTACAGTTGACCTAACTAACCAGACTAATTATAGTATACTACAGTAGACCTAACTAACCAGACTAATTATAGTATACTACAGTATACCTATCCATTCAGACTAATTATAGTATACTACAGTAGACCTAACTAACCAGACTAATTATAGTATACTACAGTAGACCTATCCATTCAGACTAATTATAGTATACTACAGTAGACCTAACTAACCAGACTAATTATAGTATACTACAGTAGACCTAACTAACCAGACTAATTATAGTATACTACAGTAGACCTATCTAACCAGACTAATTATAGTATACTACAGTAGACCTCTCCATTCAGACTAATTATAGTACACTACAGTAGACCTAACTAACCAGACAAATTATAGTATACTACAGTAGACCTATCTAACCAGACTAATTATAGTATACTACAGTAGACCTAACTAACCAGACTAATTATAGTATACTACAGTAGACCTATCTAAACAGACTAATTATAGTATACTACAGTAGACCTAACTAACCAGACTAATTATAGTATACTACAGGAGACCTAACTAACCAGACTAATTATAGTATACTACAGTAGACCTAACTAACCAGACTAATTATAGTATACTACTAACCAGACTAATTATAGTATACTACAGTAGACCTCTCCATTCAGACTAATTATAGTACACTACAGTAGACCTAACTAACCAGACTAATTATAGTATACTACAGTAGACCTATCTAACCAGACTAATTATAGTATACTACAGTAGACCTAACTAACCAGACTAATTATAGTATACTACAGTAGACCTATCTAACCAGACTAATTATAGTATACTACAGTAGACCTATCCATTCAGACTAATTATAGTATACTACAGTAGACCTAACTAACCAGACTAATTATAGTATACTACAGTAGACCTAACTAACCAGACTAATTATAGTATACTACAGTAGACCTAACTAACCAGACTAATTATAGTATACTACTAACCAGACTAATTATAATATACTACAGTAGACCTAACTAACCAGACTAATTATAGTATACTACAGTAGACCTAACTAACCAGACTAATTATAGTATACTACAGTAGACCTAACTAACCAGACTAATTATAGTATACTACAGTAGACCTATCTAACCAGGCTAATTATAATATACTACAGTAGACCTAACTAACCAGACTAATTATAGTATACTACAGTAGACCTAACTAACCAGACTAATTATAGTATACTACAGTAGACCTCTCCATTCAGACTAATTATAGTATACTACAGTAGACCTATCCATTCAGACTAATTATAGTATACTACAGTTGACCTAACTAACCAGACTAATTATAGTATACTACAGTAGACCTAACTAACCAGACTAATTATAGTATACTACAGTATACCTATCCATTCAGACTAATTATAGTATACTACAGTAGACCTAACTAACCAGACTAATTATAGTATACTACAGTAGACCTATCCATTCAGACTAATTATAGTATACTACAGTAGACCTAACTAACCAGACTAATTATAGTATACTACAGTAGACCTATCCATTCAGGCTAATTATAGTATACTACAGTAGACCTATCTAACCAGACTAATTATAGTATACTACAGTAGACCTAACTAACCAGACTAATTATAGTATACTACAGTTGACCTAACTAACCAGACTAATTATAGTATACTACAGTAGACCTATCCATTCAGGCTAATTATAGTATACTACAGTAGACCTATCTAACCAGACTAATTATAGTATACTACAGTAGACCTATCTAACCAGACTAATTATAGTATACTACAGTAGACCGAACTAACCAGACTAATTATAGTATACTACAGTAGACCTAACTAACCAGACTAATTATAGTATACTACAGTAGACCTATCCATTCAGGCTAATTATAGTATACTACAGTAGACCTATCTAACCAGACTAATTATAGTATACTACAGTAGACCTAACTAACCAGACTAATTATAGTATACTACAGTTGACCTAACTAACCAGACTAATTATAGTATACTACAGTAGACCTATCCATTCAGGCTAATTATAGTATACTACAGTAGACCTATCTAACCAGACTAATTATAGTATACTACAGTAGACCTAACTAACAAGACTAATTATAGTATACTACAGTAGACCTAACTAACCAGACTAATTATAGTATACTACAGTAGACCTAACTAACCAGACTAATTATAGTATACTACAGTAGACCTATCTAACCAGGCTAATTATAATATACTACAGTAGACCTAACTAACCAGACTAATTATAGTATACTACAGTAGACCTAACTAACCAGACTAATTATAGTATACTACAGTAGACCTCTCCATTCAGACTAATTATAGTATACTACAGTAGACCTATCCATTCAGACTAATTATAGTATACTACAGTTGACCTAACTAACCAGACTAATTATAGTATACTACAGTAGACCTAACTAACCAGACTAATTATAGTATACTACAGTATACCTATCCATTCAGACTAATTATAGTATACTACAGTAGACCTAACTAACCAGACTAATTATAGTATACTACAGTAGACCTATCCATTCAGACTAATTATAGTATACTACAGTAGACCTAACTAACCAGACTAATTATAGTATACTACAGTAGACCTAACTAACCAGACTAATTATAGTATACTACAGTAGACCTATCTAACCAGACTAATTATAGTATACTACAGTAGACCTCTCCATTCAGACTAATTATAGTACACTACAGTAGACCTAACTAACCAGACAAATTATAGTATACTACAGTAGACCTATCTAACCAGACTAATTATAGTATACTACAGTAGACCTAACTAACCAGACTAATTATAGTATACTACAGTAGACCTATCTAAACAGACTAATTATAGTATACTACAGTAGACCTAACTAACCAGACTAATTATAGTATACTACAGGAGACCTAACTAACCAGACTAATTATAGTATACTACAGTAGACCTAACTAACCAGACTAATTATAGTATACTACTAACCAGACTAATTATAGTATACTACAGTAGACCTCTCCATTCAGACTAATTATAGTACACTACAGTAGACCTAACTAACCAGACTAATTATAGTATACTACAGTAGACCTATCTAACCAGACTAATTATAGTATACTACAGTAGACCTAACTAACCAGACTAATTATAGTATACTACAGTAGACCTATCTAACCAGACTAATTATAGTATACTACAGTAGACCTATCCATTCAGACTAATTATAGTATACTACAGTAGACCTAACTAACCAGACTAATTATAGTATACTACAGTAGACCTAACTAACCAGACTAATTATAGTATACTACAGTAGACCTAACTAACCAGACTAATTATAGTATACTACTAACCAGACTAATTATAATATACTACAGTAGACCTAACTAACCAGACTAATTATAGTATACTACAGTAGACCTAACTAACCAGACTAATTATAGTATACTACTAACCAGACTAATTATAGTATACTACAGTAGACCTAACTAACCAGACTAATTATAGTATACTACAGTAGACCTAACTAACCAGACTAATTATAGTATACTACAGTAGACCTAACTAACCAGACTGACTATAGTATACTACTAACCAGACTAATTATAGTATACTACAGTAGACCTAACTAACCAGACTAATTATAGTATACTACAGTAGACCTATCCATTCAGACTAATTATAGTATACTACAGTAGACCTAACTAACCAGACTAATTCTAGTATACTACAGTAGACCTATCTAACCAGACTAATTATAGTATAATACAGTAGACCTAACTAACCAGACTAATTATAGTATACTACAGTAGACCTAACTAACCAGACTAATTATAGTATACTACAGTAGACCTAACTAACCAGACTAATTATAGTATACTACAGTAGACCTAACTAACCAGACTAATTATAGTATACTACAGTAGACCTATCTAACCAGACTAATTATAGTATACTACAGTAGGCCTAACTAACCAGACTAATTATAGTATACTACAGTAGACCATTCAGACTAATTATAGTATACTACAGTAGACCTAACTAACCAGACTAATTATAGTATACTACAGTAGGCCTAATTAACCAGACTAATTATAGTATACTACAGTAGACCTAACTAACCAGACTAATTATAGTATACTACAGTAGGTCTAACTAACCAGACTAATTCTAGTATACTACAGTAGACCTAACTAACCAGACTAATTATAGTATACTACAGTAGACCTAACTAACCAGACTAATTATAGTATACTACAGTAGACCTAACTAACCAGACTAATTCTAGTATACTACAGTAGACCTAACTAACCAGACTAATTATAGTATACTACAGTAGACCTAACTAACCAGACTAATTATAGTATACTACAGTAGACCTAACTAACCAGACGAATTATAGTATACTACTAACCAGACTAATTATAGTATACTACTAACCAGACTAATTATAGTATACTACAGTATACTACTAACCAGACTAATTATAGTATACTACTAACCAGACTAATTATAGTATACTACAGTAGACCTATCCATTCAGACTAATTATAGTATACTACAGTAGACCTAACTAACCAGACTAATTATAGTATACTACAGTAGACCTAACTAACCAGACTAATTATAGTATACTACAGTAGACCTATCTAACCAGACTAATTATAGTATACTACAGTAGACCTATCTAACCAGACTAATTATAGTATACTACAGTAGACCTCTCCATTCAGACTAATTATAGTACACTACAGTAGACCTAACTAACCAGACAAATTATAGTATACTACAGTAGACCTATCTAACCAGACTAATTATAGTATACTACAGTAGACCTAACTAACCAGACTAATTATAGTATACTACAGTAGACCTATCTAAACAGACTAATTATAGTATACTACAGTAGACCTAACTAACCAGACTAATTATAGTATACTACAGGAGACCTAACTAACCAGACTAATTATAGTATACTACAGTAGACCTAACTAACCAGACTAATTATAGTATACTACTAACCAGACTAATTATAGTATACTACAGTAGACCTCTCCATTCAGACTAATTATAGTACACTACAGTAGACCTAACTAACCAGACTAATTATAGTATACTACAGTAGACCTATCTAACCAGACTAATTATAGTATACTACAGTAGACCTAACTAACCAGACTAATTATAGTATACTACAGTAGACCTATCTAACCAGACTAATTATAGTATACTACAGTAGACCTATCCATTCAGACTAATTATAGTATACTACAGTAGACCTAACTAACCAGACTAATTATAGTATACTACAGTAGACCTAACTAACCAGACTAATTATAGTATACTACAGTAGACCTAACTAACCAGACTAATTATAGTATACTACTAACCAGACTAATTATAATATACTACAGTAGACCTAACTAACCAGACTAATTATAGTATACTACAGTAGACCTAACTAACCAGACTAATTATAGTATACTACTAACCAGACTAATTATAGTATACTACAGTAGACCTAACTAACCAGACTAATTATAGTATACTACAGTAGACCTAACTAACCAGACTAATTATAGTATACTACAGTAGACCTAACTAACCAGACTGACTATAGTATACTACTAACCAGACTAATTATAGTATACTACAGTAGACCTAACTAACCAGACTAATTATAGTATACTACAGTAGACCTATCCATTCAGACTAATTATAGTATACTACAGTAGACCTAACTAACCAGACTAATTCTAGTATACTACAGTAGACCTATCTAACCAGACTAATTATAGTATAATACAGTAGACCTAACTAACCAGACTAATTATAGTATACTACAGTAGACCTAACTAACCAGACTAATTATAGTATACTACAGTAGACCTAACTAACCAGACTAATTATAGTATACTACAGTAGACCTAACTAACCAGACTAATTATAGTATACTACAGTAGACCTATCTAACCAGACTAATTATAGTATACTACAGTAGGCCTAACTAACCAGACTAATTATAGTATACTACAGTAGACCATTCAGACTAATTATAGTATACTACAGTAGACCTAACTAACCAGACTAATTATAGTATACTACAGTAGGCCTAATTAACCAGACTAATTATAGTATACTACAGTAGACCTAACTAACCAGACTAATTATAGTATACTACAGTAGGTCTAACTAACCAGACTAATTCTAGTATACTACAGTAGACCTAACTAACCAGACTAATTATAGTATACTACAGTAGACCTAACTAACCAGACTAATTCTAGTATACTACAGTAGACCTAACTAACCAGACTAATTCTAGTATACTACAGTAGACCTAACTAACCAGACTAATTATAGTATACTACAGTAGACCTAACTAACCAGACTAATTATAGTATACTACAGTAGACCTAACTAACCAGACGAATTATAGTATACTACTAACCAGACTAATTATAGTATACTACTAACCAGACTAATTATAGTATACTACAGTATACTACTAACCAGACTAATTATAGTATACTACTAACCAGACTAATTATAGTATACTACAGTAGACCTATCCATTCAGACTAATTATAGTATACTACAGTAGACCTAACTAACCAGACTAATTATAGTATACTACAGTAGACCTAACTAACCAGACTAATTATAGTATACTACAGTAGACCTATCTAACCAGACTAATTATAGTATACTACAGTAGACCTATCTAACCAGACTAATTATAGTATACTACAGTAGACCTCTCCATTCAGACAAATTATAGTACACTACAGTAGACCTAACTAACCAGACAAATTATAGTATACTACAGTAGACCTATCTAACCAGACTAATTATAGTATACTACAGTAGACCTAACTAACCAGACTAATTATAGTATACTACAGGAGACCTAACTAACCAGACTAATTATAGTATACTACAGTAGACCTAACTAACCAGACTAATTATAGTATACTACTAACCAGACTAATTATAGTATACTACAGTAGACCTCTCCATTCAGACTAATTATAGTACACTACAGTAGACCTAACTAACCAGACTAATTATAGTATACTACAGTAGACCTATCTAACCAGACTAATTATAGTATACTACAGTAGACCTAACTAACCAGACTAATTATAGTATACTACAGTAGACCTATCTAACCAGACTAATTATAGTATACTACAGTAGACCTATCCATTCAGACTAATTATAGTATACTACAGTAGACCTAACTAACCAGACTAATTATAGTATACTACAGTAGACCTAACTAACCAGACTAATTATAGTATACTACAGTAGACCTAACTAACCAGACTAATTATAGTATACTACTAACCAGACTAATTATAATATACTACAGTAGACCTAACTAACCAGACTAATTATAGTATACTACAGTAGACCTAACTAACCAGACTAATTATAGTATACTACTAACCAGACTAATTATAGTATACTACAGTAGACCTAACTAACCAGACTAATTATAGTATACTACAGTAGACCTAACTAACCAGACTAATTATAGTATACTACAGTAGACCTAACTAACCAGACTGACTATAGTATACTACTAACCAGACTAATTATAGTATACTACAGTAGACCTAACTAACCAGACTAATTATAGTATACTACAGTAGACCTATCCATTCAGACTAATTATAGTATACTACAGTAGACCTAACTAACCAGACTAATTCTAGTATACTACAGTAGACCTATCTAACCAGACTAATTATAGTATAATACAGTAGACCTAACTAACCAGACTAATTATAGTATACTACAGTAGACCTAACTAACCAGACTAATTATAGTATACTACAGTAGACCTAACTAACCAGACTAATTATAGTATACTACAGTAGACCTAACTAACCAGACTAATTATAGTATACTACAGTAGACCTATCTAACCAGACTAATTATAGTATACTACAGTAGGCCTAACTAACCAGACTAATTATAGTATACTACAGTAGACCATTCAGACTAATTATAGTATACTACAGTAGACCTAACTAACCAGACTAATTATAGTATACTACAGTAGGCCTAATTAACCAGACTAATTATAGTATACTACAGTAGACCTAACTAACCAGACTAATTATAGTATACTACAGTAGGTCTAACTAACCAGACTAATTCTAGTATACTACAGTAGACCTAACTAACCAGACTAATTATAGTATACTACAGTAGACCTAACTAACCAGACTAATTCTAGTATACTACAGTAGACCTAACTAACCAGACTAATTCTAGTATACTACAGTAGACCTAACTAACCAGACTAATTATAGTATACTACAGTAGACCTAACTAACCAGACTAATTATAGTATACTACAGTAGACCTAACTAACCAGACGAATTATAGTATACTACTAACCAGACTAATTATAGTATACTACTAACCAGACTAATTATAGTATACTACAGTATACTACTAACCAGACTAATTATAGTATACTACTAACCAGACTAATTATAGTATACTACTAACCAGACTAATTATAGTATACTACAGTAGACCTAACTAACCAGACTAATTATAGTATACTACAGTAGACCTAACTAACCAGACTAATTATAGTATACTACAGTAGACCTATCTAACCAGACTAATTATAGTATACTACTAACCAGACTAATTATAGTATACTACTAACCAGACTAATTATAGTATACTACAGTAGACCTATCTAACCAGACTAATTAAAGTATACTACTAACCAGACTAATTATAGTATACTACAGTAGACCTAACTAACCAGACTAATTATAGTATACTACTAACCAGACTAATTATAGTATACTACAGTAGACCTAACTAACCAGACGAATTATAGTATACTACTAACCAGACTAATTCTAGTATATCAAATCAAATCAAATCAAATTTTATTTGTCACATACACATGGTTAGCAGATGTTAATGCGAGTGTAGCGAAATGCTTGTGCTTCTAGTTCCGACAATGCAGTCTCTCTGTAAATGCCACAGTAGACATATCCATTCAGACTAATTATAGTATACTACAGTAGACTTAACTAACCAGACTAATTATAGTATACTACAGTAGACCTAACTAACCAGACTAATTATAGTATACTACAGTAGACCTAACTAACCAGACTAATTATAGTATACTACAGTAGACCTAACTAACCAGACTAATTATAGTATACTACAGTAGGTCTAACTAACCAGACTAATTATAGTATACTACAGTAGACCTAACTAACCAGACTAATTATAGTATACTACAGTAGGTCTAACTAACCAGACTAATTATAGTATACTACAGTAGACCTATCTAACCAGACTAATTATAGTATACTACAGTAGGTCTAACTAACCAGACTAATTATAGTATACTACAGTAGACCTAACTAACCAGACTAATTATAGTATACTACAGTAGGCCTAACTAACCAGACTAATTATAGTATACTACAGTAGACCATTCAGACTAATTATAGTATACTACAGTAGACCTAACTAACCAGACTAATTATAGTATACTACAGTAGGCCTAATTAACCAGACTAATTATAGTATACTACAGTAGACCTAACTAACCAGACTAATTATAGTATACTACAGTAGGTCTAACTAACCAGACTAATTCTAGTATACTACAGTAGACCTAACTAACCAGACTAATTCTAGTATACTACAGTAGACCTAACTAACCAGACTAATTATAGTATACTACAGTAGACCTAACTAACCAGACTAATTATAGTATACTACAGTAGACCTAACTAACCAGACTAATTATAGTATACTACAGTAGACCTAACTAACCAGACTAATTATAGTATACTACAGTAGACCTAACTAACCAGACGAATTATAGTATACTACTAACCAGACTAATTATAGTATACTACTAACCAGACTAATTATAGTATACTACAGTAGACCTATCTAACCAGACTAATTATAGTATACTACTAACCAGACTAATTATAGTATACTACTAACCAGACTAATTATAGTATACTACAGTAGACCTAACTAACCAGACTAATTATAGTATACTACAGTAGACCTAACTAACCAGACTAATTATAGTATACTACAGTAGACCTATCTAACCAGACTAATTATAGTATACTACTAACCAGACTAATTATAGTATACTACTAACCAGACTAATTATAGTATACTACAGTAGACCTAACTAACCAGACTAATTATAGTATACTACAGTAGACCTATCTAACCAGACTAATTAAAGTATACTACTAACCAGACTAATTATAGTATACTACAGTAGACCTAACTAACCAGACTAATTATAGTATACTACTAACCAGACTAATTATAGTATACTACAGTAGACCTAACTAACCAGACGAATTATAGTATACTACTAACCAGACTAATTCTAGTATACTAAATCAAATCAAATTTTATTTGTCACATACACATGGTTAGCAGATGTTAATGCGAGTGTAGTGAAATGCTTGTGCTTCTAGTTCCGACAATGCAGTCTCTCTGTAAATGCCACAGTAGACATATCCATTCAGACTAATTATAGTATACTACAGTAGACCTAACTAACCAGACTAATTATAGTATACTACAGTAGACCTAACTAACCAGACTAATTATAGTATACTACAGTAGACCTAACTAACCAGACTAATTATAGTATACTACAGTAGACCTAACTAACCAGACTAATTATAGTATACTACAGTAGGTCTAACTAACCAGACTAATTATAGTATACTACAGTAGACCTAACTAACCAGACTAATTCTAGTATACTACAGTAGGTCTAACTAACCAGACTAATTATAGTATACTACAGTAGACCTATCTAACCAGACTAATTATAGTATACTACAGTAGGTCTAACTAACCAGACTAATTATAGTATACTACAGTAGACCTAACTAACCAGACTAATTATAGTATACTACAGTAGACCTAACTAACCAGACTAATTATAGTATACTACAGTAGACCTATCCATTCAGACTAATTATAGTATACTACAGTAGACCTATCCTTTCAGACTAATTACAGTATACTACAGTAGACCTATCTAACCAGACTAATTATAGTATACTACAGTAGACCTAACTAACCAGACTAATTATAGTATACTACAGTAGACCTAACTAACCAGACTAATTATAGTATACTACAGTAGACCTAACTAACCAGACTAATTATAGTATACTACAGTAGACCTATCCATTCAGACTAATTATAGTATACTACAGTAGACCTAACTAACCAGACTAATTATAGTATACTACAGTAGACCTAACTAACCAGACTAATTATAGTATACTACAGTAGACCTAACTAACCAGACTAATTATAATATTCTACAGTAGACCTATCTAACCAGACTAATTATAGTATACTACAGTAGACCTAACTAACCAGACTAATTATAGTATACTACAGTAGACCTAACTAACCAGACTAATTATAGTATACTACAGTAGACCTAACTAACCAGACTAATTATAGTATACTACAGTAGACCTAACTAACCAGACTAATTATAATATACTACAGTAGACATATCCATTCAGACTAATTACAGTATATGTTACGGATACAGCTATCCTGTGTGTGTGTGTGTATGTATCCTGTGTTGTTTTCTCTCCTTCTCCCCTCACAGGTGAAAATCATCACTCCCCAATCAGTCAACAATCAATCATCAATCAGAAGACACACCTCCACCTCCTGTTTCCTACCCTATCACAGTTCCTTTCCCTTGGTTTAAAAACCCCATCAGTTGTTTGCTCTAGAGCTCTCAATCTCTCTGTAAATGCCATGTATGTAGAGCTCTCTGCTTCACTCTCTCTTTGTGGCTTAAACCTCTCCTTTTGTTTGAGCACCTCCATATCACTTTGTCCTGTGAGTATTGTTTTTGGTTATGGTGTTTGTTTGTTTGCTGGTGGGAAAAGGGGAAACCAAGACAAGTCGCCCATGGGCATACACTACCCGTAGGTAAACTTTGTTAAATACACTAGTTAGAACTGGGCGGACCACCCACTGTATTTTTGGTTAGTTAGTTAGCTGTTGTTAAAGTAGGCTAGTCTAGCTTAGGGGTGTTTTTGTATACTTATTGTTTCTTTCCTTGGGTCCAGCTCAGCCCCTTTTCCTGCTCCCCCCCCCCCCCCCCCCCCCATTACCGTGTGTTCATTAATAAACCTTCAGTTTGACGGTAGATTTCAGTTGTCCTGGTTATTACGTTCTCACTTTTACTTTGTCACAATTATAATTTGCATGAGTTATGTTACTGGTCTCATTACCATCCCCCCCTAGACTGTCGGGCCAAAAGCAATTCGTAACAGTATACTACAGTAGACCTAACTAACCAGACTAATTATAGTATACTACAGTAGACCTAACTAACCAGACTAATTATAGTATACTACAGTAGACCTAACTAACCAGACTAATTATAGTATACTACAGTAGACCTAACTAACCAGACTAATTATAGTATACTACAGTAGACCTAACTAACCAGACTAATTATAGTATACTACAGTAGACCTAACTAACCAGACTAATTATAGTATACTACAGTAGACCTAACTAACCAGACTAATTATAGTACACTACAGTAGACCTAACTAACCAGACTAATTATAGTATACTACAGTAGACCTAACTAACCAGACTAATTATAGTATACTACAGTAGACCTAACTAACCAGACTAATTATAGTATACTACAGTAGACCTAACTAACCAGACTAATTATAGTATACTACAGTAGACCTAACTAACCAGACTAATTATAGTATACTACAGTAGACCTAACTAACCAGACTAATTATAGTATACTACAGTAGACCTAACTAACCAGACTAATTATAGTATACTACAGTAGACCTAACTAACCAGACTAATTATAGTATACTACAGTAGACCTAACTAACCAGACTAATTATAGTATACTACAGTAGACCTAACTAACCAGACTAATTATAGTATACTACAGTAGACCTAACTAACCAGACTAATTATAGTATACTACAGTAGACCTAACTAACCAGACTAATTATAGTATACTACAGTAGACCTAACTAACCAGACTAATTATAGTATACTACAGTAGACCTAACTAACCAGACTAATTATAGTATACTACAGTAGACCTAACTAACCAGACTAATTATAGTATACTACAGTAGACCTAACTAACCAGACTAATTATAGTATACTACAGTAGACCTAACTAACCAGACTAATTATAGTATACTACAGTAGACCTAACTAAGCAGACTAATTATAGTATACTACTAACCAGACTAATTATAGTATACTACAGTAGACCTAACTAACCAGACTAATTATAGTATACTACTAACCAGACTAATTATAGTATACTACAGTAGACCTAACTAACCAGACTAATTATAGTATACTACTAACCAGACTAATTATAGTATACTACAGTAGACCTATCCATTCAGGCTAATTATAGTATACTACAGTAGACCTAACTAACCAGACTAATTATAGTATACTACAGTAGACCTATCCATTCAGGCTAATTATAATATACTACAGTACACCTATCCATTCAGACTAATTATAGTATACTACAGTAGGTCTAACTAACCAGACTAATTATAGTATACTACAGTAGACCTAACTAACCAGACTAATTATAGTATACTACAGTAGACCTAACTAACCAGACTAATTATAGTATACTACAGTAGACCTAACTAACCAGACTAATTATAGTATACTACAGTAGACCTAACTAACCAGACTAATTATAGTATACTACAGTAGACCTAACTAACCAGACTAATTATAGTATACTACAGTAGACCTAACTAACCAGACTAATTATAGTATACTACAGTAGACCTAACTAACCAGACTAATTATAGTATACTACAGTAGACCTAACTAACCAGACTAATTATAGTATACTACAGTAGACCTAACTAACCAGACTAATTATAGTATACTACAGTAGACCTAACTAACCAGACTAATTATAGTATACTACAGTAGACCTAACTAACCAGACTAATTATAGTATACTACAGTAGACCTAACTAAGCAGACTAATTATAGTATACTACTAACCAGACTAATTATAGTATACTACAGTAGACCTAACTAACCAGACTAATTATAGTATACTACTAACCAGACTAATTATAGTATACTACAGTAGACCTAACTAACCAGACTAATTATAGTATACTACTAACCAGACTAATTATAGTATACTACAGTAGACCTATCCATTCAGGCTAATTATAGTATACTACAGTAGACCTAACTAACCAGACTAATTATAGTATACTACAGTAGACCTATCCATTCAGGCTAATTATAATATACTACAGTACACCTATCCATTCAGACTAATTATAGTATACTACAGTAGGTCTAACTAACCAGACTAATTATAGTATACTACAGTAGACCTAACTAACCAGACTAATTATAGTATACTACAGTAGACCTAACTAACCAGACTAATTATAGTATACTACAGTAGACCTAACTAACCAGACTAATTATAGTATACTACAGTAGACCTAACTAACCAGACTAATTATAGTATACTACAGTAGACCTAACTAACCAGACTAATTATAGTATACTACAGTAGACCTAACTAACCAGACTAATTATAGTATACTACAGTAGACCTAACTAACCAGACTAATTATAGTATACTACAGTAGACCTAACTAACCAGACTAATTATAGTGTACTACAGTAGACCTATCCATTCAGGCTAATTATAGTATGCTACAGTAGGTCTAACTAACCAGACTAATTATAGTATACTACAGTAGACCTAACTAACCAGACTAATTATAGTATACTACAGTAGACCTATCCATTCAGGCTAAGTATAGTATGCTACAGTAGGTCTAACTAACCAGACTAATTATAGTATACTACAGTAGACCTAACTAACCAGACTAATTATAGTATACTACTAACCAGACTAATTATAGTATACTACAGTAGACCTAACTAACCAGACTAATTATAGTATACTACTAACCAGACTAATTATAGTATACTACAGTAGACCTAACTAACCAGACTAATTATAGTATACTACTAACCAGACTAATTATAGTATACTACAGTAGACCTATCCATTCAGACTAATTATAGTATACTACAGTAGACCTAACTAACCAGACTAATTATAGTATACTACAGTAGACCTAACTAACCAGACTAATTATAGTATACTACAGTAGACCTAACTAACCAGACTAATTATAGTATACTACAGTAGACCTATCCATTCAGACTAATTATAGTAATACTACAGTAGACCTAACTAACCAGACTAATTATAGTATACTACAGTAGACCTAACTAACCAGACGAATTATAGTATACTACTAACCAGACTAATTATAGTATACTACAGTAGACCTAACTAACCAGACTAATGATAGTATACTACTAACCAGACTAATTATAGTATACTACAGTAGACCTATCCATTCAGACTAATTATAGTATACTACAGTAGACCTAACTAACCAGACTAATTATAGTATACTACAGTAGACCTAACTAACCAGACTAATTATAGTTTACTACAGTAGACCTAACTAACCAGACTAATTATAGTATACTACAGTAGGTCTAACTAACCAGACTAATTATAGTATACTACAGTAGACCTATCCATTCAGACTAATTATAGTATACTACTAACCAGACTAATTATAGTATACTACAGTAGGCCTATCCATTCAGACTAATTATAGTATACTACAGTAGGCCTAACTAACCAGACTAATTATAATATACTACAGTAGACCTAACTAACCAGACTAATTATAGTATACTACTAACCAGACTAATTATAGTAGACTACAGTAGACCTATCCATTCAGACTAATTATAGTATACTACAGTAGACCTAACTAACCAGACGAATTATAGTATACTACAGTAGACCTAACTAACCAGACTAATTATAGTATACTACAGTAGGTCTATCCATTCAGACTAATTATAGTATACTACAGTAGACCTATCTAACCAGACTAATTATAGTATACTACAGTAGACCTAACTAACCAGACTAATTATAGTATACTACAGTAGACCTATCCATTCAGGCTAATTATAGTATACTACAGGAGACCTAACTAACCAGACTAATTATAGTATACTGCAGTAGACCTAACTAACCAGACTAATTATAGTATACTACAGGAGACCTAACTAACCAGACTAATTATAGTATACTACAGTAGACCTAACTAACCAGACTAATTATAGTATACTACAGTAGACCTAACTAACCAGACTAATTATAGTATACTACAGTAGACCTAACTAACCAGACTAATTATAGTATACTACAGTAGACCTAACTAACCAGACTAATTATAGTATACTACAGTAGACCTAACTAACCAGACTAATTATAGTATACTACAGTAGACCTAACTAACCAGACTAATTATAGTATACTACAGTAGACCTAACTAACCAGACTAATTATAGTATACTACAGTAGACCTAACTAACCAGACTAATTATAGTATACTACAGTAGACCTAACTAACCAGACTAATTATAGTATACTACAGTAGACCTAACTAACCAGACTAATTATAGTATACTACAGTAGACCTAACTAACCAGACTAATTATAGTATACTACAGTAGACCTAACTAACCAGACTAATTATAGTATACTACAGTAGACCTATCTAACCAGACTAATTATAGTATACTACAGTAGACCTAACTAACCAGACTACTTATAGTATACTACAGTAGACCTAACTAACCAGACTAATTATAGTATACTACAGTAGACCTATCCATTCAGGCTAATTATAGTATACTACAGTAGACCTATCTAACCAGACTAATTATAGTATACTACAGTAGACCTAACTAACCAGACTAATTATAGTATACTACAGTTGACCTAACTAACCAGACTAATTATAGTATACTACAGTAGACCTATCCATTCAGGCTAATTATAGTATACTACAGTAGACCTATCTAACCAGACTAATTATAGTATACTACAGTAGACCTATCTAACCAGACTAATTATAGTATACTACAATAGACCTAACTATCCAGACTAATTATAGTATACTACAGTAGACCTAACTAACCAGACTAATTATAGTATACTACAGTAGACCTAACTAACCAGACTAATTATAGTATACTACAGTAGACCTATCTAACCAGGCTAATTATAATATACTACAGTAGACCTAACTAACCAGACTAATTATAGTATACTACAGTAGACCTAACTAACCAGACTAATTATAGTATACTACACCTGTGATTACTGTATGCCTTGCTGTATGTCTCTCCCAAATGTCAATATGCCTTGTATACTGTTGTGCAGGTTAGTTATCATTGTTTTAGTTTACAATGGAGCCCCTAGTTCCACTCTTTATACCCCTGATACCTCCTTTGTCCCACCCCCCACACATGCGGTGACCTCACCCATTACAACCAGCATGTCCAGAGATACAACCTCTCTCATCATCACCCAGTGCCTGGGCTTACCTCCGCTGTACCCGCACCCCACCATACCCCTGTTTGCGCATTATGCCCTGAATATATTCTACCATGCCCAGAAACCTGCTCCTCTTATTCTCTGTCCCCAACGCCCTAGGCGACCAGTTTTGATAGCCTTCAGCCGCACCCTCATACTACTCCTTCTCTGTTCCGCGGGTGATGTGGAGGTAAACCCAGGCCCTGCATGTCCCCAGGCACCCTCATTTGTTGACTTCTGTGATCGAAAAAGCCTTGGTTTCATGCATGTCAACATCAGAAGCCTCCTCCCTAAGTGTGTCTTACTCACTGCTCTAGCACACTCTGCTAACCCTGATGTCCTTGCCGTGTCTGAATCCTGGCTCAGGAAGGCCACCAAAAATTCTGAGATTTCCATACCCAACTATAACATCTTCCGTCAAGATAGAACTGCCAAAGGGGGAGGAGTTGCAGTCTACTGCAGAGATAGCCTGCAAAGTAATGTCATACTCTCCAGGTCCATACCCAAACAGTTCGAACTACTAATTTTGAAAATTACTCTCTCCAGAAATAAGTCTCTCACTGTTGCCGCCTGCTACCGACCCCCCTCAGCTCCCAGCTGTGCCCTGGACACCATTTGTGAATTGATCGCCCCCCATCTAGCTTCAGAGTTTGTTCTGTTAGGTGACCTAAACTGGGATATGCTTAACACCCCGGCAGTCCTACAATCTAAGCTAGATGCCCTCAATCTCACTCAAATCATCAAGGAACCCACCAGGTACAACCCTAACTCTGTAAACAAGGGCACCCTCATTGACGTCATCCTGACCAACTGGCCCTCCAAATACACCTCCGCTGTCTACAACCAGGATCTCAGCGATCACTGCCTCATTGCCTGTATCCGCTACGGAGCCGCATTCAAACGACCACCACTCATCACTGTCAAACGCTCCCTAAAACACTTCTGTGAGCAGGCCTTTCTAATCGACCTGGCCCGGGTATCCTGGAAGGACATTGACCTCATCCCGTCAGTTGAGGATGCCTGGTCTTTCTTTAAGAGTAACTTCCTCACCATTTTAGATAAGGATGCTCCGTTCAAAAAATGCAGAACTAAGAACAGATATAGCCTCTGGTTCACTCCAGACCTGACTGCCCTCGACCAGCACAAAAACATCCTGTGGCGGACTGCGCTAACATCGAATAGTCCCCGCGATATGCAACTGTTCAGGGAAGTCAGGAACCAATACACACAGTCAGTCAGGAAAGCTAAAGCCAACTTCTTCATGCAGAAGTTTGCATCCTGTAGCTCCAACTCCAAAAAGTTCTGGGACACTGTGAAGTCCATGGAGAACAAGAGCACCTCCTCCCAGCTGCCCACTGCACTGAGACTAGGTAACATGGTCACCACCGATAAATCCATGATTATCGAAAACTTCAACAAGCATTTCTCAACGGCTGGCCATGCCTTCCGCCTGGCTACTCCAACCTCGGACAACAGCCCCCCCCCCCCGCAGCTACTTGCCCAAGCCTCTCCAGGTTCTCCTTTACCCAAATCCAGATAGCAGATGTCCTGAAAGAGCTGCAAAACCTGGACCCGTACAAATCAGCTGGGCTGGACAATCTGGACCCTCTATTCCTGAAACTATCCGCCGCCATTGTCGCAACCCCTATTACCAGCCTGTTCAACCTCTCTTTCATATCGTCTGAGATCCCCAAGGATTGGAAAGCTGCCGCAGTCATCCCCCTCTTCAAAGGGGGCGACACCCTGGACCCAAACTGTTACAGACCTATATCCATCCTGCCCTGCCTATCTAAGGTCTTCGAAAGCCAAGTCAACAAACAGGTCACTGACCATCTTGAATCCCACCGTACCTTCTCCGCTGTGCAATCTGGTTTCCGAGCCGGTCACGGGTGTACCTCAGCCACGCTCAAGGTACTAAACGATATCATAACCGCCATCGATAAAAGACAGTACTGTGCAGCCATCTTCATAGACCTTGCCAAGGCTTTCGACTCTGTCAATCACCGTATTCTTATCGGCAGACTCAGTAGCCTCGGTTTTTCGGATGACTGCCTTGCCTGGTTTACCAATTACTTTGCAGACAGAGTTCAGTGTGTCAAATCGGAGGGCATGCTGTCCGGTCCTCTGGCAGTCTCTATGGGGGTGCCACAGGGTTCAATTCTCGGGCCGACTCTTTTCTCTGTATATATCAATGATGTTTCTCATGCTGCGGGCGATTCCCTGATCCACCTCTACGCAGACGACACCATTCTATATACTTCCGGCCCGTCCTTGGACACTGTGCTATCTAACCTCCAAACGAGCTTCAATGCCATACAGCACTCCTTCCGTGGCCTCCAACTGCTCTTAAACGCTAGTAAAACCAAATGCATGCTTTTCAACCGTTCGCTGCCTGCACCCGCACGCCTGACCAGCATCACCACCCTGGATGGTTCCGACCTTGAATATGTGGACATCTATAAGTACCTAGGTGTCTGGCTAGACTCTAAACTCTCCTTCCAGACCCATATCAAACATCTCCAATCGAAAATCAAATCAAGAGTCGGCTTTCTATTCCGCAACAAAGCCTCCTTCACTCACGCCGCCAAACTTACCCTAGTAAAACTGACTATCCTACCGATCCTCGACTTCGGCGACGTCATCTACAAAATTGCTTCCAACACTCTACTCAGCAAACTGGATGCAGTTTATCACAGTGCCATCCGTTTTGTCACTAAAGCACCTTATACCACCCACCACTGCGACTTGTATGCTCTAGTCGGCTGGCCCTCGCTACATATTCGTCGCCAGACCCACTGGCTCCAGGTCATCTACAAGTCCATGCTAGGTAAAGCTCCGCCTTATCTCAGTTCACTGGTTACGATGGCAACACCCATCCGTAGCACGCGCTCCAGCAGGTGTATCTCACTGATCATCCCTAAAGCCAACACCTCATTTGGCCGCCTTTCGTTCCAGTTCTCTGCTGCCTGTGACTGGAACGAATTGCAAAAATCGCTGAAGTTGGAGACTTTTATCTCCCTCACCAACTTCAAACATCTGCTATCTGAGCAGCTAACCGATCGCTGCAGCTGTACATAGTCTATTGGTAAATAGCCCACCCATTTTCACCTACCTCATCCCCATACTGTTTTTATTTATTTATTTTTATTTTTCTGCTCTTTTGCACACCAATATCTCTACCTGTACATAACCATCTGATCATTTATCACTCCAGTGTTAATCTGCATAATTGTAATTATTTGCCTACCTTCT
Source organism: Oncorhynchus mykiss (assembly GCF_057628025.1). NCBI lineage: Eukaryota > Metazoa > Chordata > Actinopteri > Salmoniformes > Salmonidae > Oncorhynchus > Oncorhynchus mykiss. The sequence goes on along the minus strand of NC_143034.1, from coordinate 3,225,200 downwards.
CATGCCTTTTGCACACAATGTGTATATATAGACTCCCCTTTTTTCTACTGTGTTATTGACTTGTTAATTGTTTACTCCATGTGTAACTCTGTGTTGTCTGTTCACACTGCTATGCCTTATCTTGGCCAGGTCGCAGTTGCAAATGAGAACTTGTTCTCAACTAGCCTACCTGGTTAAATAAAGGTGAAATAAAATAAAAAAAATAAAAAGACCTCTCCATTCAGACTAATTATAGTATACTACAGTTGACCTAACTAACCAGACTAATTATAGTATACTACAGTAGACCTAACTAACCAGACTAATTATAGTATACTACAGTATACCTATCCATTCAGACTAATTATAGTATACTACAGTAGACCTAACTAACCAGACTAATTATAGTATACTACAGTAGACCTATCCATTCAGACTAATTATAGTATACTACAGTAGACCTAACTAACCAGACTAATTATAGTATACTACAGTAGACCTAACTAACCAGACTATATATAGTATACTACAGTAGACCTATCTAACCAGACTAATTATAGTATACTACAGTAGACCTAACTAACCAGACTAATTATAGTATACTACAGTAGACCTATCCATTCAGGCTAATTATAGTATACTACAGGAGACCTAACTAACCAGACTAATTATAGTATACTGCAGTAGACCTAACTAACCAGACTAATTATAGTATACTACAGGAGACCTAACTAACCAGACTAATTATAGTATACTACAGTAGAACTATCCATTCAGACTAATTATAGTATACTACAGTAGACCTAACTAACCAGACTAATTATAGTATACTACAGTAGACCTAACTAACCAGACTAATTATAGTATAATACAGTAGACCTATCTAACCAGACTAATTATAGTATACTACAGTAGACCTAACTAACCAGACTAATTATAGTATACTACAGTAGACCTATCTAACCAGACTAATTATAGTATACTACAGTAGACCTAACTAACCAGACTAATTATAGTATACTACAGGAGACCTATCTAACCAGACTAATTATAGTATACTACAGTAGACCTCTCCATTCAGACTAATTATAGTATACTACAGTAGACCTAACTAACCAGACTAATTATAGTATACTACAGTAGACCTAACTAACCAGACTAATTATAGTATACTACAGTAGACCTAACTAACCAGACTAATTATAGTATACTACAGTAGACCTATCTAACCAGACTAATTATAGTATACTACAGTAGACCTAACTAACCAGACTACTTATAGTATACTACAGTAGACCTAACTAACCAGACTAATTATAGTATACTACAGTAGACCTATCCATTCAGGCTAATTATAGTATACTACAGTAGACCTATCTAACCAGACTAATTATAGTATACTACAGTAGACCTAACTAACCAGACTAATTATAGTATACTACAGTTGACCTAACTAACCAGACTAATTATAGTATACTACAGTAGACCTATCCATTCAGGCTAATTATAGTATACTACAGTAGACCTATCTAACCAGACTAATTATAGTATACTACAGTAGACCTATCTAACCAGACTAATTATAGTATACTACAGTAGACCTAACTATCCAGACTAATTATAGTATACTACAGTAGACCTAACTAACCAGACTAATTATAGTATACTACAGTAGACCTAACTAACCAGACTAATTATAGTATACTACAGTAGACCTATCTAACCAGGCTAATTATAATATACTACAGTAGACCTAACTAACCAGACTAATTATAGTATACTACAGTAGACCTAACTAACCAGACTAATTATAGTATACTACACCTGTGATTACTGTATGCCTTGCTGTATGTCTCTCCCAAATGTCAATATGCCTTGTATACTGTTGTGCAGGTTAGTTATCATTGTTTTAGTTTACAATGGAGCCCCTAGTTCCACTCTTTATACCCCTGATACCTCCTTTGTCCCACCCCCCACACATGCGGTGACCTCACCCATTACAACCAGCATGTCCAGAGATACAACCTCTCTCATCATCACCCAGTGCCTGGGCTTACCTCCGCTGTACCCGCACCCCACCATACCCCTGTTTGCGCATTATGCCCTGAATATATTCTACCATGCCCAGAAACCTGCTCCTCTTATTCTCTGTCCCCAACGCCCTAGGCGACCAGTTTTGATAGCCTTCAGCCGCACCCTCATACTACTCCTTCTCTGTTCCGCGGGTGATGTGGAGGTAAACCCAGGCCCTGCATGTCCCCAGGCACCCTCATTTGTTGACTTCTGTGATCGAAAAAGCCTTGGTTTCATGCATGTCAACATCAGAAGCCTCCTCCCTAAGTGTGTCTTACTCACTGCTCTAGCACACTCTGCTAACCCTGATGTCCTTGCCGTGTCTGAATCCTGGCTCAGGAAGGCCACCAAAAATTCTGAGATTTCCATACCCAACTATAACATCTTCCGTCAAGATAGAACTGCCAAAGGGGGAGGAGTTGCAGTCTACTGCAGAGATAGCCTGCAAAGTAATGTCATACTCTCCAGGTCCATACCCAAACAGTTCGAACTACTAATTTTGAAAATTACTCTCTCCAGAAATAAGTCTCTCACTGTTGCCGCCTGCTACCGACCCCCCTCAGCTCCCAGCTGTGCCCTGGACACCATTTGTGAATTGATCGCCCCCCATCTAGCTTCAGAGTTTGTTCTGTTAGGTGACCTAAACTGGGATATGCTTAACACCCCGGCAGTCCTACAATCTAAGCTAGATGCCCTCAATCTCACTCAAATCATCAAGGAACCCACCAGGTACAACCCTAACTCTGTAAACAAGGGCACCCTCATTGACGTCATCCTGACCAACTGGCCCTCCAAATACACCTCCGCTGTCTACAACCAGGATCTCAGCGATCACTGCCTCATTGCCTGTATCCGCTACGGAGCCGCATTCAAACGACCACCACTCATCACTGTCAAACGCTCCCTAAAACACTTCTGTGAGCAGGCCTTTCTAATCGACCTGGCCCGGGTATCCTGGAAGGACATTGACCTCATCCCGTCAGTTGAGGATGCCTGGTCTTTCTTTAAGAGTAACTTCCTCACCATTTTAGATAAGGATGCTCCGTTCAAAAAATGCAGAACTAAGAACAGATATAGCCTCTGGTTCACTCCAGACCTGACTGCCCTCGACCAGCACAAAAACATCCTGTGGCGGACTGCGCTAACATCGAATAGTCCCCGCGATATGCAACTGTTCAGGGAAGTCAGGAACCAATACACACAGTCAGTCAGGAAAGCTAAAGCCAACTTCTTCATGCAGAAGTTTGCATCCTGTAGCTCCAACTCCAAAAAGTTCTGGGACACTGTGAAGTCCATGGAGAACAAGAGCACCTCCTCCCAGCTGCCCACTGCACTGAGACTAGGTAACATGGTCACCACCGATAAATCCATGATTATCGAAAACTTCAACAAGCATTTCTCAACGGCTGGCCATGCCTTCCGCCTGGCTACTCCAACCTCGGACAACAGCCCCCCCCCCCCGCAGCTACTTGCCCAAGCCTCTCCAGGTTCTCCTTTACCCAAATCCAGATAGCAGATGTCCTGAAAGAGCTGCAAAACCTGGACCCGTACAAATCAGCTGGGCTGGACAATCTGGACCCTCTATTCCTGAAACTATCCGCCGCCATTGTCGCAACCCCTATTACCAGCCTGTTCAACCTCTCTTTCATATCGTCTGAGATCCCCAAGGATTGGAAAGCTGCCGCAGTCATCCCCCTCTTCAAAGGGGGCGACACCCTGGACCCAAACTGTTACAGACCTATATCCATCCTGCCCTGCCTATCTAAGGTCTTCGAAAGCCAAGTCAACAAACAGGTCACTGACCATCTTGAATCCCACCGTACCTTCTCCGCTGTGCAATCTGGTTTCCGAGCCGGTCACGGGTGTACCTCAGCCACGCTCAAGGTACTAAACGATATCATAACCGCCATCGATAAAAGACAGTACTGTGCAGCCATCTTCATAGACCTTGCCAAGGCTTTCGACTCTGTCAATCACCGTATTCTTATCGGCAGACTCAGTAGCCTCGGTTTTTCGGATGACTGCCTTGCCTGGTTTACCAATTACTTTGCAGACAGAGTTCAGTGTGTCAAATCGGAGGGCATGCTGTCCGGTCCTCTGGCAGTCTCTATGGGGGTGCCACAGGGTTCAATTCTCGGGCCGACTCTTTTCTCTGTATATATCAATGATGTTTCTCATGCTGCGGGCGATTCCCTGATCCACCTCTACGCAGACGACACCATTCTATATACTTCCGGCCCGTCCTTGGACACTGTGCTATCTAACCTCCAAACGAGCTTCAATGCCATACAGCACTCCTTCCGTGGCCTCCAACTGCTCTTAAACGCTAGTAAAACCAAATGCATGCTTTTCAACCGTTCGCTGCCTGCACCCGCACGCCTGACCAGCATCACCACCCTGGATGGTTCCGACCTTGAATATGTGGACATCTATAAGTACCTAGGTGTCTGGCTAGACTCTAAACTCTCCTTCCAGACCCATATCAAACATCTCCAATCGAAAATCAAATCAAGAGTCGGCTTTCTATTCCGCAACAAAGCCTCCTTCACTCACGCCGCCAAACTTACCCTAGTAAAACTGACTATCCTACCGATCCTCGACTTCGGCGACGTCATCTACAAAATTGCTTCCAACACTCTACTCAGCAAACTGGATGCAGTTTATCACAGTGCCATCCGTTTTGTCACTAAAGCACCTTATACCACCCACCACTGCGACTTGTATGCTCTAGTCGGCTGGCCCTCGCTACATATTCGTCGCCAGACCCACTGGCTCCAGGTCATCTACAAGTCCATGCTAGGTAAAGCTCCGCCTTATCTCAGTTCACTGGTTACGATGGCAACACCCATCCGTAGCACGCGCTCCAGCAGGTGTATCTCACTGATCATCCCTAAAGCCAACACCTCATTTGGCCGCCTTTCGTTCCAGTTCTCTGCTGCCTGTGACTGGAACGAATTGCAAAAATCGCTGAAGTTGGAGACTTTTATCTCCCTCACCAACTTCAAACATCTGCTATCTGAGCAGCTAACCGATCGCTGCAGCTGTACATAGTCTATTGGTAAATAGCCCACCCATTTTCACCTACCTCATCCCCATACTGTTTTTATTTATTTATTTTTATTTTTCTGCTCTTTTGCACACCAATATCTCTACCTGTACATAACCATCTGATCATTTATCACTCCAGTGTTAATCTGCATAATTGTAATTATTTGCCTACCTTCTCATGCCTTTTGCACACAATGTGTATATATAGACTCCCCTTTTTTCTACTGTGTTATTGACTTGTTAATTGTTTACTCCATGTGTAACTCTGTGTTGTCTGTTCACACTGCTATGCCTTATCTTGGCCAGGTCGCAGTTGCAAATGAGAACTTGTTCTCAACTAGCCTACCTGGTTAAATAAAGGTGAAATAAAATAAAAAAAATAAAAAGACCTCTCCATTCAGACTAATTATAGTATACTACAGTTGACCTAACTAACCAGACTAATTATAGTATACTACAGTAGACCTAACTAACCAGACTAATTATAGTATACTACAGTATACCTATCCATTCAGACTAATTATAGTATACTACAGTAGACCTAACTAACCAGACTAATTATAGTATACTACAGTAGACCTATCCATTCAGACTAATTATAGTATACTACAGTAGACCTAACTAACCAGACTAATTATAGTATACTACAGTAGACCTAACTAACCAGACTATATATAGTATACTACAGTAGACCTATCTAACCAGACTAATTATAGTATACTACAGTAGACCTATCTAACCAGACTAATTATAGTATACTACAGTAGACCTATCTAACCAGACTAATTATAGTATACTACAGTAGACCTATCTAACCAGACTAATTATAGTATACTACAGTAGACCTCTCCATTCAGACTAATTATAGTACACTACAGTAGACCTAACTAACCAGACTAATTATAGTATACTACAGTAGACCTATCTAACCAGACTAATTATAGTATACTACAGTAGACCTAACTAACCAGACTAATTATAGTATACTACAGTAGACCTATCTAAACAGACTAATTATAGTATACTACAGTAGACCTAACTAACCAGACTAATTATAGTATACTACAGGAGACCTAACTAACCAGACTAATTATAGTATACTACAGTAGACCTAACTAACCAGACTAATTATAGTATACTACTAACCAGACTAATTATAGTATACTACAGTAGACCTCTCCATTCAGACGAATTATAGTACACTACAGTAGACCTAACTAACCAGACTAATTATAGTATACTACAGTAGACCTATCTAACCAGACTAATTATAGTATACTACAGTAGACCTAACTAACCAGACTAATTATAGTATACTACAGTAGACCTATCTAACCAGACTAATTATAGTATACTACAGTAGACCTATCCATTCAGACTAATTATAGTATACTACAGTAGACCTAACCAGACTAATTATAGTATACTACAGTAGACCTAACTAACCAGACTAATTATAGTATACTACAGTAGACCTAACTAACCAGACTAATTATAGTATACTACTAACCAGACTAATTATAATATACTACAGTAGACCTAACTAACCAGACTAATTATAGTATACTACAGTAGACCTAACTAACCAGACTAATTATAGTATACTACTAACCAGACTAATTATAGTATACTACAGTAGACCTAACTAACCAGACTAATTATAGTATACTACAGTAGACCTAACTAACCAGACTAATTATAGTATACTACTAACCAGACTAATTATAGTATACTACAGTAGACCTAACTAACCAGACTAATTATAGTATACTACAGTAGACCTATCCATTCAGACTAATTATAGTATACTACAGTAGACCTAACTAACCAGACTAATTCTAGTATACTACAGTATACCTATCTAACCAGACTAATTATAGTATAATACAGTAGACCTAACTAACCAGACTAATTATAGTATACTACAGTAGACCTAACTAACCAGACTAATTATAGTATACTACAGTAGACCTAACTAACCAGACTAATTATAGTATACTACAGTAGACCTAACTAACCAGACTAATTATAGTATACTACAGTAGACCTATCTAACCAGACTAATTATAGTATACTACAGTAGGCCTAACTAACCAGACTAATTATAGTATACTACAGTAGACCATTCAGACTAATTATAGTATACTACAGTAGACCTAACTAACCAGACTAATTATAGTATACTACAGTAGGCCTAATTAACCAGACTAATTATAGTATACTACAGTAGACCTAACTAACCAGACTAATTATAGTATACTACAGTAGGTCTAACTAACCAGACTAATTCTAGTATACTACAGTAGACCTAACTAACCAGACTAATTCTAGTATACTACAGTAGACCTAACTAACCAGACTAATTATAGTATACTACAGTAGACCTAACTAACCAGACTAATTATAGTATACTACAGTAGACCTAACTAACCAGACTAATTATAGTATACTACAGTAGACCTAACTAACCAGACTAATTATAGTATACTACAGTAGACCTAACTAACCAGACTAATTATAGTATACTACAGTAGACCTAACTAACCAGACTAATTATAGTATACTACAGTAGACCTAACTAACCAGACTAATTATAGTATACTACTAACCAGACTAATTATAGTATACTACAGTAGACCTATCCATTCATACTAATTATAGTATACTACAGTAGACCTAACTAACCAGACTAATTATAGTATACTACAGTAGACCTAACTAACCAGACTAATTATAGTATACTACAGTAGACCTAACTAACCAGACTAATTATAGTATACTACTAACCAGACTAATTATAGTATACTACAGTAGACCTATCCATTCAGACTAATTATAGTATACTACTAAACAGACTAATTATAGTATACTACAGTAGGCCTATCCATTCAGACTAATTATAGTATACTACAGTAGGCCTAACTAACCAGACTAATTATAATATACTACAGTAGACCTAACTAACCAGACTAATTATAGTATACTACTAACCAGACTAATTATAGTAGACTACAGTAGACCTATCCATTCAGACTAATTATAGTATACTACAGTAGACCTAACTAACCAGACGAATTATAGTATACTACAGTAGACCTAACTAACCAGACTAATTATAGTATACTACAGTAGGTCTATCCATTCAGACTAATTATAGTATACTACAGTAGACCTATCTAACCAGACTAATTATAGTATACTACAGTAGACCTAACTAACCAGACTAATTATAGTATACTACAGTAGACCTATCCATTCAGGCTAATTATAGTATACTACAGGAGACCTAACTAACCAGACTAATTATAGTATACTGCAGTAGACCTAACTAACCAGACTAATTATAGTATACTACAGGAGACCTAACTAACCAGACTAATTATAGTATACTACAGTAGAACTATCCATTCAGACTAATTATAGTATACTACAGTAGACCTAACTAACCAGACTAATTATAGTATACTACAGTAGACCTAACTAACCAGACTAATTATAGTATACTACAGTAGACCTATCTAGCCAGACTAATTATAGTATACTACAGTAGACCTAACTAACCAGACTAATTATAGTATACTACAGTAGACCTATCTAACCAGACTAATTATAGTATACTACAGTAGACCTAACTAACCAGACTAATTATAGTATACTACAGGAGACCTATCTAACCAGACTAATTATAGTATACTACAGTAGACCTCTCCATTCAGACTAATTATAGTATACTACAGTAGACCTAACTAACCAGACTAATTATAGTATACTACAGTAGACCTAACTAACCAGACTAATTATAGTATACTACAGTAGACCTAACTAACCAGACTAATTATAGTATACTACAGTAGACCTATCTAACCAGACTAATTATAGTATACTACAGTAGACCGAACTAACCAGACTAATTATAGTATACTACAGTAGACCTAACTAACCAGACTAATTATAGTATACTACAGTAGACCTATCCATTCAGGCTAATTATAGTATACTACAGTAGACCTATCTAACCAGACTAATTATAGTATACTACAGTAGACCTAACTAACCAGACTAATTATAGTATACTACAGTTGACCTAACTAACCAGACTAATTATAGTATACTACAGTAGACCTATCCATTCAGGCTAATTATAGTATAATACAGTAGACCTATCTAACCAGACTAATTATAGTATACTACAGTAGACCTATCTAACCAGACTAATTATAGTATACTACAGTAGACCTAACTAACCAGACTAATTATAGTATACTACAGTAGACCTAACTAACCAGACTAATTATAGTATACTACAGTAGACCTAACTAACCAGACTAATTATAGTATACTACAGTAGACCTATCTAACCAGGCTAATTATAATATACTACAGTAGACCTAACTAACCAGACTAATTATAGTATACTACAGTAGACCTAACTAACCAGACTAATTATAGTATACTACAGTAGACCTCTCCATTCAGACTAATTATAGTATACTACAGTAGACCTATCCATTCAGACTAATTATAGTATACTACAGTTGACCTAACTAACCAGACTAATTATAGTATACTACAGTAGACCTAACTAACCAGACTAATTATAGTATACTACAGTATACCTATCCATTCAGACTAATTATAGTATACTACAGTAGACCTAACTAACCAGACTAATTATAGTATACTACAGTAGACCTATCCATTCAGACTAATTATAGTATACTACAGTAGACCTAACTAACCAGACTAATTATAGTATACTACAGTAGACCTAACTAACCAGACTAATTATAGTATACTACAGTAGACCTATCTAACCAGACTAATTATAGTATACTACAGTAGACCTATCTAACCAGACTAATTATAGTATACTACAGTAGACCTCTCCATTCAGACTAATTATAGTACACTACAGTAGACCTAACTAACCAGACTAATTATAGTATACTACAGTAGACCTATCTAACCAGACTGATTATAGTATACTACAGTAGACCTAACTAACCAGACTAATTATAGTATACTACAGTAGACCTATCTAAACAGACTAATTATAGTATACTACAGTAGACCTAACTAACCAGACTAATTATAGTATACTACAGGAGACCTAACTAACCAGACTAATTATAGTATACTACAGTAGACCTAACTAACCAGACTAATTATAGTATACTACAGTTGACCTAACTAACCAGACTAATTATAGTATACTACAGTAGACCTATCCATTCAGGCTAATTATAGTATACTACAGTAGACCTATCTAACCAGACTAATTATAGTATACTACAGTAGACCTATCTAACCAGACTAATTATAGTATACTACAGTAGACCTAACTAACCAGACTAATTATAGTATACTACAGTAGACCTAACTAACCAGACTAATTATAGTATACTACAGTAGACCTAACTAACCAGACTAATTATAGTATACTACAGTAGACCTATCTAACCAGGCTAATTATAATATACTACAGTAGACCTAACTAACCAGACTAATTATAGTATACTACAGTAGACCTAACTAACCAGACTAATTATAGTATACTACAGTAGACCTCTCCATTCAGACTAATTATAGTATACTACAGTAGACCTATCCATTCAGACTAATTATAGTATACTACAGTTGACCTAACTAACCAGACTAATTATAGTATACTACAGTAGACCTAACTAACCAGACTAATTATAGTATACTACAGTATACCTATCCATTCAGACTAATTATAGTATACTACAGTAGACCTAACTAACCAGACTAATTATAGTATACTACAGTAGACCTATCCATTCAGACTAATTATAGTATACTACAGTAGACCTAACTAACCAGACTAATTATAGTATACTACAGAAGACCTAACTAACCAGACTAATTATAGTATACTACAGTAGACCTATCTAACCAGACTAATTATAGTATACTACAGTAGACCTATCTAACCAGACTAATTATAGTATACTACAGTAGACCTCTCCATTCAGACTAATTATAGTACACTACAGTAGACCTAACTAACCAGACTAATTATAGTATACTACAGTAGACCTATCTAACCAGACTGATTATAGTATACTACAGTAGACCTAACTAACCAGACTAATTATAGTATACTACAGTAGACCTATCTAAACAGACTAATTATAGTATACTACAGTAGACCTAACTAACCAGACTAATTATAGTATACTACAGGAGACCTAACTAACCAGACTAATTATAGTATACTACAGTAGACCTAACTAACCAGACTAATTATAGTATACTACTAACCAGACTAATTATAGTATACTACAGTAGACCTCTCCATTCAGACTAATTATAGTACACTACAGTAGACCTAACTAACCAGACTAATTATAGTATACTACAGTAGACCTATCTAACCAGACTAATTATAGTATACTACAGTAGACCTAACTAACCAGACTAATTATAGTATACTACAGTAGACCTATCTAACCAGACTAATTATAGTATACTACAGTAGACCTATCCATTCAGACTAATTATAGTATACTACAGTAGACCTAACTAACCAGACTAATTATAGTATACTACAGTAGACCTAACTAACCAGACTAATTATAGTATACTACAGTAGACCTAACTAACCAGACTAATTATAGTATACTACTAACCAGACTAATTATAATATACTACAGTAGACCTAACTAACCAGACTAATTATAGTATACTATAGTAGACCTAACTAACCAGACTAATTATAGTATACTACTAACCAGACTAATTATAGTATACTACAGTAGACCTAACTAACCAGACTAATTATAGTATACTACAGTAGACCTAACTAACCAGACTAATTATAGTATACTACAGTAGACCTAACTAACCAGACTAATTATAGTATACTACTAACCAGACTAATTATAGTATACTACAGTAGACCTAACTAACCAGACTAATTATAGTATACTACAGTAGACCTATCCATTCAGACTAATTATAGTATACTACAGTAGACCTAACTAACCAGACTAATTCTAGTTTACTACAGTAGACCTATCTAACCAGACTAATTATAGTATAATACAGTAGACCTAACTAACCAGACTAATTATAGTATACTACAGTAGACCTAACTAACCAGACTAATTATAGTATACTACAGTAGACCTAACTAACCAGACTAATTATAGTATACTACAGTAGACCTAACTAACCAGACTAATTATAGTATACTACAGTAGACCTATCTAACCAGACTAATTATAGTATACTACAGTAGGCCTAACTAACCAGACTAATTATAGTATACTACAGTAGACCATTCAGACTAGTTATAGTATACTACAGTAGACCTAACTAACCAGACTAATTATAGTATACTACAGTAGACCTAACTAACCAGACTAATTATAGTATACTACAGTAGACCTATCCATTCAGACTAATTATAGTATACTACAGTAGACCTAACTAACCAGACTAATTATAGTATACTACTAACCAGACTAATTATAGTATACTACAGTAGACCTATCCATTCATACTAATTATAGTATACTACAGTAGACCTAACTAACCAGACTAATTATAGTATACTACAGTAGACCTAACTAACCAGACTAATTATAGTATACTACAGTAGACCTATCTAACCAGACTAATTATAGTATACTACAGTAGACCTAACTAACCAGACTAATTATAGTATACTACTAACCAGACTAATTATAGTATACTACAGTAGACCTAACTAACCAGACTAATTATAGTATACTACAGTAGACCTATCCATTCAGGCTAATTATAGTATACTACAGTAGACCTAACTAACCAGACTAATTATAGTATACTACAGTAGACCTAACTAACCAGACTAATTATAGTATACTACAGTAGACCTAACTAACCAGACTAATTATAGTATACTACAGTAGACCTAACTAACCAGACTAATTGTAGTATACTACAGTAGACCTAACTAACCAGACTAATTATAGTATACTACAGTAGACCTAACTAACCAGACTAATTATAGTATACTACAGTAGACCTAACTAACCAGACTAATTATAGTATACTACAGTAGACCTAACTAACCAGACTAATTATAGTATACTACAGTAGACCTAACTAACCAGACTAATTATAGTATACTACAGTAGACCTAACTAACCAGACTAATTATAGTATACTACAGTAGACCTAACTAACCAGACTAATTATAGTATACTACTAACCAGACTAATTATAGTATACTACAGTAGACCTACAGTGCCTTGCGAAAGTATTCGGCCCCCTTGAACTTTGCGACCTTTTGCCACATTTCAGGCTTCAAACATAAAGATATAAAACTGTATTTTTTTGTGAAGAATCAACAACAAGTGGTACACAATCATGAAGTGGTAGACATTTATTGGATATTTCAAACTTTTTTAACAAATCAAAAACTGAAATTGGGCGTGCAAAATTATTCAGCCCCTTTTACTTTCAGTGCAGCAAACTCTCTCCAGAAGTTCAGTGAGGATCTCTGAATGATCCAATGTTGACCTAAATAACTAATGATGATAAATACAATCCACCTGTGTGTAATCAAGTCTCCGTATATAGTCACCTGCACTGTGAGAGTCTCAGAGGTCCATTAAAAGCGCAGAGAGCATCATGAAGAACAAGGAACACACCAGGCAGGTCCGAGATACTGTTGTGAAGAAGTTTAAAGCCGGATTTGGATACAAAAAGATTTCCCAAGCTTTAAACATCCCAAGGAGCACTGTGCAAGCGATAATATTGAAATGGAAGGAGTATCAGACCACTGCAAATCTACCAAGACCTGGCCGTCCCTCTAAACTTTCAGCTCATACAAGGAGAAGACTGATCAGAGATGCAGCCAAGAGGCCCATGATCACTCTGGATGAACTGCAGAGATCTACAGCTGAGGTGGGAGACTCTGTCCATAGGACAACAATCAGTCGTATATTGCACAAATCTGGCCTTTATGGAAGAGTGGCAAGAAGAAAGCCATTTCTTAAAGATATCCATAAAAAGTGTTGTTTAAAGTTTGCCACAAGCCACCTGGGAGACACACCAAACATGTGGAAGAAGGTGCTCTGGTCAGATGAAACCAAAATTGAACTTTTTGGCAACAATGCAAAACGTTATGTTTGGCGTAAAAGCAACACAGCTGAACACACCATCCCCACTGTCAAACATGGTGGTGGCAGCATCATGGTTTGGGCCTGCGTTTCTTCAGCAGGGACAGGGAAGATGGTTAAAATTGATGGGAAGATGGATGGAGCCAAATACAGGACCATTCTGGAAGAACCTGATGGAGTCTGCAAAAGACCTGAGACTGGGACGGAGAGTTGTCTTCCAACAAGACAATGATCCAAAACATAAAGCAAAATCTACAATGGAATGGTTCAAAAATAAACATATCCAGGTGTTAGAATGGCCAAGTCAAAGTCCAGACCTGAATCCAATCGAGAATCTGTGGAAAGAACTGAAAACTGCTGTTCACAAATGCTCTCCATCCAACCTCACTGAGCTCGAGCTGTTTTGCAAGGAGGAATGGGAAAAAATGTCAGTCTCTCGATGTGCAAAACTGATAGAGACATACCCCAAGCGACTTACAGCTGTAATCGCAGCAAAAGGTGGCGCTACAAAGTATGAACTTAAAGGGGCTGAATAATTTTGCACGCCCAATTTCAGTTTTTGATTTGTTAAAAAAGTTTGAAATATCCAATAAATGTCGTTCCACTTCACGATTGTGTCCCACTTGTTGTTGATTCTTCACAAAAAAATATAGTTTTATATCTTTATGTTTGAGTCAAATGACTTTTCCACTGGATATATGGGATCATCAGATCATGATATTTTTGCTCTTTCACACCGAGGCTTGGTGATTGTGCAAAGCTGTCATCAAGGCAAAGGCTGGCTACTTGAAGAATCTCAAATATAAAATATTCTGTGGTTTGTTTTACGACATGATTCCATATGTGTTATTTCATAGTTTTGATGTTTTCACTATTATTCTACAATGTAACAAAGAAAAACCCTTAAATGAGAACTTTTGACCCGTAGAGTGTGTAGTGTAGTGTAGTGTAGTGTAGTGTGTAGTGTAGTGTAGTGTGTGTAGTGTGTGTAGTGTAGTGTGTGTAGTGTAGTGTAGTGTAGTGTAGTGTAGTGTAGTGTGTGTAGTGTAGTGTGTAGTGTAGTGTGAGTAGTGTGTGTAGTGTAGTGTGTGTGTAGTGTAGTGTAGTGTAGGTAGTGTGTGTAGTGTAGTGTAGTGTAGTGTAGGTAGTGTGTGTAGTGTAGTGTAGTGTAGTGTAGTGTTGTGTAGTGTAGTGTGAGTAGTGTGTGTAGTGTGTGTAGTGTGAGTAGTCTAGTGTGTGTAGTGTGTGTAGTGTGAGTAGTGTGTGTAGTGTACTACACTACCCCTCAAAAGTTTAGCCTGTTATGCGCAGCCTACCTTCCCGCCCATATAAATAACTGGTCTTGGCAGTGGCCTAGTTCCGGCATCCGTTTGACTTTTGGAAAGTAAAGTGTGTTTAGTTTAGCCTGTTATTTATATATATTCACACACACACACACTACCCGAACAGCTTCTCATTTAAGGGTTTTTCATTATTACATTGTAGAATAATAGTAAAAACATCAGAACTATGAAATAACTCATATTGAATCATGTGGTAACCTAAAACGTGTTAAACAAACCACACAATATGTTATATCCGTTTGACTTTGATATATATATATATATATATAGGCGGGAAGGTAGGCTGCGCATAACAGGCCTAACTAAACACACGTTACTTTCCGAAAGTCAAACGGATGCCAGGAACTAGGTCACTGCCAATACTAATTAGATTATATATATATATATATATTAACTCACCTGATTCATTGTAAACACTTGTTTATTGTCGTTTGCAGAGTTCAGGAGAAGTGAACCAGATGAGATGTTTATCTCTAGTCTGTTTAATTGTAGATTAAGGAGGTAACGGATGGTTAGATTTCAACATGTGATGCTCTGCCTGAAGTCATGAAAGAAAAGACTAGACTCCGCCTTCACATCCGTTCCACTGAAAACATTTCCTTCCCGTTACCATTCTGCTGGCAGCAGCTCATAAAATGGCCGCAGAAAAAAAGGCAGATATTTTTTTTTCAAAATAAGAGTCGTCCTGCAATGACAAGCGAAGTTGGTCGATTTTTGAAGCACTCTATTGCAGTACATCTGTGCACAGTATTGCAACCACATAGGAAGAAAAACATAAATAATTTGATGCATTTAAAAATATATTAATTTTATTACACTGAACACATATGAATGCAACATGTAAAGTATTGGTCCCATGTTTGATATGCAAGAAAAACGATTTCTTATTCCTCTAAGATTTTGTGCAGAAATTTGTTTCCATCCCTGTTAGTGAGCATCCATCCAGGTGTGGCATATCAAAAAAGCTAATTAAACAACATGATCGTTACATAGGTGCACCTTGTGCTGGGGACAATAAAATGCTTCTCTAAAATGTGTAGTTTTGTCACACAACACAATGCCACAGATGTCTCAAATGTTGAGGGAGCCTGCAATTGGCATGCAGCCTACAGGGATGTCCACCAAGGGCAGAACTAGGCCACTGCCAAGACCAATTATATATCGGACAAGGACAGAGCTAGGCCACTGCCAAGACCAGTTATATATCAGACCAGGGCAGAACTAGGCCACTGCCAAGACCAGTTATATATCAGACCAGGGCAGAACTAGGCCACTGCCAAGACCAGTTATACAGTGGGGCAAAAAAGTATTTAGTCGGCCACCAATTGTGCAAGTTCTCCCACTTAAAAAGATGAGAGAGGCCTGTAATGTTCATCATCGGTACACTTCAACTATGACAGACAAAATGAGAGAAAAAAATCCAGAAAATCACATTGTAGGATTTTTAATGAATTTATTTGCAAATTATGGTGGAAAATAAGTATTCTTATTATAGCTCCCATTTCCCCCTGTATAAGGATGAGCTCCCATTTCCCCCTGTATAAGGATGAGCTCCCATTTCCCCCTGTATAAGGATGAGCTCCCATTACCCCCTGTATAAGGATGAGCTCCCATTTCCCCCTGTATAAGGATGAGCTCCCATTTCCCCCTGTAGATAAGGATGAGCTCCCATTTCCCCCTGTATAAGGATGAGCTCCCATTTCCCCCTGTAGATACGTATGACCTCCCATTTCCCCCTGTATAAGGATGAGCTCCCATTTCCCCCTGTATAAGGATGAGCTCCCATTTCCCCCTGTATAAGGATGAGCTCCCATTTCCCCCTGTAGATACGTATGACCTCCCATTTCCCCCTGTATAAGGATGAGCTCCCATTTCCCCCTGTATAAGGATGAGCTCCCATTTCCCCCTGTATAAGGATGAGCTCCCATTTCCCCCTGTAGATACGTATGACCTCCCATTTCCCCCTGTATAAGGATGAGCTCCCATTTCCCCCTGTATAAGGATGAGCTCCCATTTCCCCTGTATAAGGATGAGCTCCCATTTCCCCCTGTATAAGGATGAGCTCCCATTTCCCCCTGTAGATACGGATGAGCTCCCATTTCCCCCTGTATAAGGATGAGCTCCCATTTCCCCCTGTATAAGGATGAGCTCCCATTTCCCCCTGTAGATAAGGATGAGCTCCCATTTCCCCCTGTAGATACGGATGAGCTCCCATTTCCCCCTGTAGATACGGATGAGCTCCCATTTCCCCCTGTAGATACGGATGAGCTCCCATTTCCCCCTGTAGATACGGATGACCTCCCATTTCCCCCTGTATAAGGATGAGCTCCCATTTCCCCCTGTAGATACGGATGAGCTCCCATTTCCCCCTGTAGATACGGATGAGCTCCCATTTCCCCCTGTATAAGGATGAGCTCCCATTTCCCCCTGTATAAGGATGAGCTCCCATTTCCCCCTGTAGATAAGGATGAGCTCCCATTTCCCCCTGTAGATACGGATGAGCTCCCATTTCCCCCTGTAGATACGGATGAGCTCCCATTTCCCCCTGTAGATACGGATGACCTCCCATTTCCCCCTGTATAAGGATGAGCTCCCATTTCCCCCTGTATAAGGATGAGCTCCCATTTCCCCCTGTATAAGGATGAGCTCCCATTTCCCCCTGTAGATAAGGATGAGCTCCCATTTCCCCCTGTAGATACGGATGAGCTCCCATTTCCCCCTGTAGATACGGATGAGCTCCCATTTCCCCCTGTAGATACGGATGAGCTCCCATTTCCCCCTGTAGATACGGATGACCTCCCATTTCCCCCTGTATAAGGATGAGCTCCCATTTCCCCCTGTAGATACGGATGAGCTCCCATTTCCCCCTGTAGATACGGATGAGCTCCCATTTCCCCCTGTAGATACGGATGACCTCCCATTTCCCCCTGTATAAGGATGAGCTCCCATTTCCCCCTGTAGATACGGATGAGCTCCCATTTCCCCCTGTAGATACGGATGACCTCCCATTTCCCCCTGTATAAGGACGAGCTCCCATTTCCCCCTGTAGAAATGGATGAGCTCCCATTTCCCCCTGCAGATACGGAGGAGCTCCCATTTCCCCCTGTATAAGGACAAGCTCCCATTTCCCCCTGTAGATACGGATGAGCTCCCATTTCCCCCTGTAGATACGGATGACCTCCCATTTCCCCCTGTATAAGGATGAGCTCCCATTTCCCCCTGTAGATACGGATGAGCTCCCATTTCCCCCTGTAGATACGGATGACCTCCCATTTCCCCCTGTATAAGGACGAGCTCCCATTTCCCCCTGTAGAAATGGATGAGCTCCCATTTCCCCCTGCAGATACGGAGGAGCTCCCATTTCCCCCTGTATAAGGACGAGCTCCCATTTCCCCCTGTAGATACGGATGAGCTCCCATTACCCCCTGTATAAGGATGAGCTCCCATTTCCCCCTGTATAAGGATGAGCTCCCATTACCCCCTGTATAAGGATGAGCTCCCATTTCCCCCTGTAGATACGGATGAGCTCCCATTTCCCCCTGTAGATACGGATGAGCTCCCATTTCCCCCTGTAGATACGGATGAGCTCCCATTTCCCCCTGTAGATACGGATGAGCTCCCATTTCCCCCTGTAGATACGGATGAGCTCCCATTTCCCCCTGTAGATACGGATGAGCTCCCATTTCCCCCTGTATAAGGACGAGCTCCCATTTCCCCCTGTATAAGGACGAGCTCCCATTACCCCCTGTAGATACGGATGAGCTCCCATTACCCCCTGTATAAGGATGAGCTCCCATTTCCCCCTGTAGATACGGATGAAGAGTTTGAATTGAAGGTTATTTTCATTTTAACAAGTTGAGGGTAATGTCATCTAAACCAGTCATCCCTTTCCATAAAGTGGACCACTGAGCCCTTGTCATTAGAGCCCTAGTCTAATGGGCCCTAGTTTATAGGACTCTGGTCGAATGTAGTTCACTATAAAGGGATTAGAGGTTCATTTGGGACACCTCCCTGATGTATAGTAGGTTATATCATCATGTTTATATGAACTTATCTGAAGCCAGGCTAACTGATCTGAAACCAGGCTAACTGATCTGAAGCCGGGCTAACTGATCTGAAGCCGGGCTAACTGATCTGAATTCAGGCTAACTGATCTGAAGTCGGGCTAACTGATCTGAAGCCGGGCTAACTGATCTGAAGCCGGGCTAACTGATCTGAAGTCGGACTAACTGATCTGAAGTCAGGCTAACTGATCTGAAGTCAGGCTAACTGATATGAAGTCAGGCTAACTGATCTGAAGTCAGGCTAACTGATCTGAAGTCAGGCTAACTGATCTGAAGTCAGGCTAACTGATATGAAGTCAGGCTAACTGATCTGAAGTCAGGCTAACTGAATGGTGACTAGTGGAAGTTACTGTTATTAAACTTTGACTGTTGTCTTTTCATTTATAGTTTGGTGAATAAAACCTGTCTTCGTATTAGGATTATAAGAGTATAATTCTCTAATGTGTGTGCATAGGAAGACTAAGACAGTATGTTACTATTTGACAATAAGCAGAAGTATAGTTGAGACATTCAAGGAGAAGAGGAACTGTCAACAGACGACTTGTGAAACTGATAACAGGAAGGAAGTCTCCCCACCCAGGGAGGGGAGAAACCGTTGGGCTTGCGGTAGATTATGGAACATGTGGCAGAACATTGGGAGAGAGTTAGAGAAGAGGGGCATTTATTAAGTGTTTAATGTATTGAATGCGACATGTAAAGTGTTGGTCCCATGTTCAGGAGCTGAAATAAGCAATCCCAGGTTGTGATTTTTTTTCCCTTCTCATACACACAAATTATTGAGCCAATTAGTGTATGGATGATTTATAGTAAAGGCTGGGTTCGAGGTAACCAATTCATTAATAATAAGACCAATTGATCAGATATTTTAATATCTGAAGAGTTACATTAGGACAATTATAACTTTGTAATCTGCAGATTTTCCTTGGTGCCCCGACCTCCTAGTTAATTACATTTACATGATTAGTTTAAATCAGGTAGTAATAATTACAGAGAATTGATTTGATAAAATAACAGTCTTCACTTTTAATGATGCAAAATACACAAAAACAGGAACAGCTTGTGTTTTTGGCAGCTCTGTCACAGTCCCACCTCAGACAGCGTCACAACACCAGCTCTGACACAGTTCCACCTCAGACAGCGTCACAACACCAGCTCTGACACAGTCCCACCTCAGACAGCGTCACAACACCAGCTCTGACACAGTTCCACCTCAGACAGCGTCACAACACCAGCTCTGACACAGTCCCACCTCAGACAGCGTCACACCACCAGCTCTGACACAGTTCCACCTCAGACAGCGTCACAACACCAGCTCTGACACAGTCCCACCTCAGACAGCGTCACAACACCAGCTCTGACACAGTCCCACCTCAGACAGCGTCACAACACCAGCTCTGACACAGTCCCACCTCAGACAGCGTCACAACACCAGCTCTGACACAGTTCCACCTCAGACAGCGTCACAACACCAGCTCTGACACAGTCCCACCTCAGACAGCGTCACAACACCAGCTCTGACACAGTCCCACCTCAGACAGCGTCACAACACCAGCTCTGACACAGTCCCACCTCAGACAGCGTCACAACACCAGCTCTGACACAGTCCCACCTCAGACAGCGTCACAACACCAGCTCTGACACAGTTCCACCTCAGACAGCGTCACAACACCAAATCAAATCGAATTGAGCCCAAAATCCAAATGCAAAAAAATAATAATAAAAGAGACACATTTCAAAAGTGTTCCTTCAGAAGTGCAGAGAAGAAAGAACAGTAGATGGTAAATATCATGTTCCACACACAGCGTTTGACTAGAAACTTCATTTTCTGCATCCAAATTCTAAATATATTGTATCCAATGGCAAGTTGTGAGTATGTTGAGAGACATGACCGTTCTCAGGGCTTGATTCAATCAGATGCGTTTTAGTCACCACCCGCATAGCGGTTGTTTTGGCGGTGTCGGAGGCAACCTACAAGCGTTCACATTTCACAGTTGTTACCGTGTGTCCTTGATGCTCATTCGATAGTTGTTTCTATAGGTGGTGAATTATTTACAAATGACTAATTAAAATATTTACCAGTGTGTGTTCTCTGGTGCACAGCCATTAGGCCTTGCTCCTGTGTGTGTGTTCTCTGGTGCACAGCCATTAGGCCTTGCTCCTGTGTGTGTGTTCTCTGGTGCACAGCCATTAGGCCTTGCTCCTGTGTGTGTGTTCTCTGGTGCACAGCCATTAGGCCTTGCTCCTGTGTGTGTTCTCTGGTGCACAGCCATTAGGCCTTGCTCCTGTGTGTGTTCTCTGGTGCACAGCCATTAGGCCTTGCTCCTGTGTGTGTGTTCTCTGGTGCACAGCCATTAGGCCTTGCTCCTGTGCGTGTTCTCTGGTGCACAGCCATTAGGCCTTGCTCCTGTGTGTGTGTTCTCTGGTGCACAGCCATTAGGCCTTGCTCCTGTGTGAGTGTTCTCTGGTGCACAGCCATTAGGCCTTGCTCCTGTGTGTGTTCTCTGGTGCACAGCCATTAGGCCTTGCTCCTGTGTGTGTTCTCTGGTGCACAGCCATTAGGCCTTGCTCCTGTGTGTGTGTTCTCTGGTGCACAGCCATTAGGCCTTGCTCCTGTGTGTGTGTTCTCTGGTGCACAGCCATTAGGCCTTGCTCCTGTGTGTGTGTTCTCTGGTGTATAAACAGTTCACTTAAGGTGGTAAAGCATTTCCCTCGGATAGAGAGCAGTGGTAAGCTTTCTCTCAGGTGTGAATTCTCTTGTGTGAAGCCAGGGTTCCCTTGTGTGGAATCTCTTACCACATTCATCACAGCTGACAGATTTCTCTCCTGTTTGTGTCAACTGATGTGATTGCAGACTGATCCTTTTACTGAAATGCTTTTCACCCTGATCACAGGTGTGAGGTTTCTCTCCCGTGTCCTCCTGTGGTACCTCAACCCACCTGCCTGAATGAATCTCTTCCCGCAGTGTGCGGTGCAGACAAAGAATTTCTCTCCCGTTTGTGTCATCTGGTGGTACTTCAGATGCCCGATGAGAGCTGAAGCTGCGCTGACAAGGGTGCAAAGGGTAGGATGTCCCACTGTGTTTTCGCTGAACGTGGCATCTCAGGACCATTGACACTTGAAGCTCTTGCCACACTGTACCGCCTCTTTCCTGTGTGGACTCTCGTGATTTTTTTAAAGGAATCAGATCTTGAAAAACTGAGTCCTGAACACTCTGTGAAGCACTAATGCTTCTTTTTGGAGTGATTTCGCAATTCACCTGACGTGACAAAACTCTTCCCACACTGATCACAGTGGTGCGGCTTCTCTCCTGTGTGCCTTCTCTTGTGTACTTTAAAAGCAAAGGTGTGGGCAAAACTCTTCCCACAGTCAGGGAAAGGGCAGTGGTATGGCCTCTCTCCTGTGTGTCTTCGCTGGTGAATTCGCAAGGTTGCCATTGTGGCAAAGTTGTTCCCGCAGTCTGAGCAAGAGAACGGTTTCTCTCCATTGTGAAGACAGTTCTTTGAGAGAATATTGTCGAAGGAAGCTCTTGTCACAGTGGGAGCAGTGGTAAGGCTTCTCTCCAGTGTGTATAAGCTGGTGTTTCTTCAATGCGTCTGGCGTTGTGCAGCTCGACTCACACTGAGAGCAGTGGTACATCTTCTTCTCTGAATGTGTGAACTTGTGACTATTTAATGAGCCAAGTCTTGGAAAGCTCTTCTTGCAGTCAGAGCACTGATAAGGTTTCTCTCCTGTGTGTACTATTCGGTGTCTCCCAAGGTTGGTTCTGTGTGCAAACTTCTGCCCACATTCAGAGCACTCGTACGGTTTCTCTCCAGTGTGAATCCGCATGTGTCCTTCCAGTGCCCTGGCAGAGGAGAGACTAGCACCGCACTGGGAGCAGCAGTGAGGTTTATCTTCTGTGTGTCTGACCTCGTGTTCTTTCAGAGATTTGTTGTTAGTGAAACTCAGCTCGCACTTAGAGCAGTGGTATGGTTTTTCTCCTGTATGAATTAGCATGTGCTTTTTCAGGTGATCCGACCGTCCAAAACTCCTCTGGCAAACATTGCAGCTGTGTGGCTTCTCACCTGTGTGAATTCTCTGGTGTTTGTACAGGGCTGAATTAGTTGCAAAGCTTAACTTACAGTGGGAACAGTGGAAGGGTTTCTGTCCTGTGTGTGTTCGCTTATGCTGCTCTAGAGAATTAGATGATCCTAGCTTCTTGCCACACTGTGGGCATTGGTAGCCTTTCTCTCCAGTGTGCACTATGTTATGTCGCAAGAGTCCAGTCTTAACAGCAAACCTTTTCCCGCACTCAGTACATTGGTGGGGCTTCTCTCCAGTATGTCTTAGCTGGTGACATCTTAAAGAAGATAAAAATCTGAAGTTTTTCCCACAGTCAGTGCATTGGTAAGGTTTTTCCCCTGTGTGAATCCTCTGATGTATTCTGAGTAACTTAGCGGAGGAAAAGCTTCCTCCGCACTGCTCACAGTGGTGAGGCTTTTCTCCTGTGTGTATTCGTTTGTGTTCAAAGAGTGTTGAGGCTTGTTTGAAACTCTTCCCACACTCAGAGCAGTGGAACGGTCTCTCTCCAGTGTGAGTCCGCTGGTGAGCTTTTAAGCGTTGCGATGTAACAAATCTCTTCCCGCAATCAAAGCAGCAGTGTGGTTTTTCGCCGGTGTGTTTTATTCTCTCATGTATCCGTAAACCACTGGAGTCTTTAAATCTCTGCCCACATTCTGAGCACTGGTATGGTTTTTCTCCAGTGTGAATCCGCAGGTGTCCTTCCAGTGCCCTGGCAGTGGAGAGGCTAGCTCCACACTGGGAGCAGCAGTGAGGTTTCTCTCCTGTATGAATTATCTGGTGTCCTCTAAGGTCTGTTGAAGAGGTGTAACTCTTTCCACAGTCAGAGCAGCAGTGAGATTTCTTCCTTGTGGGTCTCTGCTGGTGTTTCTTGAGGTGTTCTGATCTGGAGAGACTTTTCTCTGCCTCCTCAGCATCAGCCTCCCAAGTTGACAAGCCCCTTCTACTGAGAGAGTGACGGTTAAGACTGCCCCCTGTGAAGCAAAGACAGACAGTTATGGTTCCTTATCGAAGACAGATTTAGGCCCAGCTTTTCACACTCTTGTAACCGAATTTAAGCATTTAAAATCTTCAATGTAAAATCGTATTAAATCTTCAAATTGTCAATGTATCCAAGGGTGTAGGGTTGTAATGATTCTACATCCTTAAATATATTGTACTTAGTGGTAATTAATGACATTCAGGGAGTGTCCCAAAATACATTTATATAAGAACATAAACCCACTTAGCTCCGGTGTTTTCCTGCAGTCGACCAGCCGCACAGACAGCCTCTTCAGACCAAGCAGTAAGGTGTTACCAGGAGAGGTACGTCCCGGGGACTCCGGGAGGGGTAGGGGGGAGGAGGGTTGGAGGGAGAGTGTTTCCTGTTAATCCAAAAAGAGAGGAGTGTTGTCAAGTAATTTAAAATACTCAAATCATTCCAATCCCGTTTAAAAAGGCAAACGTTAATAACCTCTTTGGGATAGGGGGCAGAATTTTCACTTTCACAACTCAAAAAGAGAGGAGGAGTGTTGGTACAAAACAATAATGATCTAAAACAAGTCTTCAACTATTAAACCTTTGTCCAGAAAACTGTTCCTCTGAGTTGTTCCTGATGTCCTATTTATAGTCTAGTGTTGCATTATGGGAACTGTCTCCATGTATAGTCTAGTGTTGCAATATGGGAACTGTGTCTCCATGTATAGTGAAGTGCTGCATTATGGGAACTGTGTCTCCATGTATATAGTCTAGTGTTGCATTATGGGAACTGTGTCTCCACATATAGTCTAGTGTTGCATTATGGGAACTGTGTCTCCATGTATAATCTAGTGTTGCAATATGGGAACTGTGTCTCCATGTATTGTCTAGTGTTGCATTATGGGAACTGTGTCTCCACGTATAGTCTAGTGTTGCATTATGGGAACTGCGTCTCCACGTATGGTCTAGTGTTGCATTATGGGAACTGTGTCTCCACGTATGGTCCAGTGTTGCAATATGGGAACTGTGTCTCCATGTATAGTCTAGTGTTGCATTATGGGAACTGTGTCTCCATGTATAGTCTAGTGTTGCATTATGGGAACTGTGTCTCCATGTATAGTCTAGTGTTGCATTATGGGAACTGTCTCCATGTATAGTCTAGTGCTGCATGAACTCAGGCCCAGAAGCTAGGATATAATTGGTAGCATAATTATAATATACTACAGTAGACCTATCTAACCAGACTAATTATAGTATACTACAGTAGACCTAACTAACCAGACTAATTATAGTATACTACAGTAGGTCTAACTAACCAGACTAATTATAGTATACTACAGTAGACCTAACTAACCAGACTAATTATAGTATACTACAGTAGACCTAACTAACCAGACTAATTATAGTATACTACAGTAGACCTAACTAACCAGACTAATTATAGTATACTACAGTAGGTCTAACTAACCAGACTAATTATAGTATACTACAGTAGACCTATCCATTCAGACTAATTATAGTATACTACAGTAGACCTAACTAACCAGACTAATTATAGTATACTACAGTAGACCTATCTAACCAGACTAATTAAAGTATACTACAGTAGACCTAACTAACCAGACTAATTATAGTATACTACAGTAGACCTAACTAACCAGACTAATTATAGTATACTACAGTAGACCTATCTAACCAGACTAATTATAGTATACTACAGTAGACCTAACTAACCAGACTAATTATAGTATACTACAGTAGACCTATCCATTCATACTAATTATAGTATACTACAGTAGACCTAACTAACCAGACTAATTATAGTATACTACAGTAGACCTAACTAACCAGACTAATTATAGTATACTACAGTAGACCTATCCATTCCCATTATTGTGAACTTTGGTCTCCATCAAAATCAATATTTGTGGTGGATTAACATAACTAGATATTAGCAAATTCAAACTTCTTCCCTTCAATGTTCATGAATACATGTATAATATGCTCCTGATACATTTTATTTATCAGTCAAACTGGGGGAATTGTCAGCGTTACTGGTGTTGAAGTCAGCTCTCCAGTTGGTAGCTCGTTCAGGAAAATCCAAGGCTTTGCTGCGGCCTACTTTAGCAATCTTCCATTCAGCAATTCACGGCCATTATTACCGTTCGGGAAGAGCAACGAGATATGAAACGATGTAAACAATACTTAGTAAAGCGAAATTAATTAAACAATAAATGAAACTGTGCTATAAGTTAAATACATTTGTCACCATCTGACGGAGATCCGTGAAACGTGTTACGTCGTTCGTGGCCGCCGAGGTGTTTTTATTTATATTTTACATGCGTCTTACTCACCTGAGTCATTGTAGACACTCGTTTACGGTCGGTCGTTTGCAGAGTTCAGACCAAGTGAAGCAGATGAGATGTTTATTCCTAGTCTGTTGAATTGTATGGAGATTATGGAGGTAACGTTATATTCTAACCAGTGACTCTCTGCCTAAAATCCCGAAAGAAAAGACAGACTCCGCCTGCACATCCGTTCCATTGAAAACATTTCCTTCCCGTTACCATTCTGCTGGTCGCAGAAAAGGCGGATATGTTTTTCAAAATAAGAGTCGTCCTCCAATAACCAGCGAATTTATAGATTTTTGAAGCACTATATTGCAGTACAACTGTGCACAGCATTGCAAACACATAGGAAGAAAAAAACCACACATAATTTGATGCATTTTTTTTATTATTTTCATTACGCTGAACACAAATATTAATGCAACATGAAGTAGTTGTTCCCCTGAAGTAGTTGCTCTGCAAGGGCCGCAGCTTTTGTGGAGCGATGAGTAACGATGCTTCAAGGGTGTCAGTTGTTGATGTGTGCAGAGGGTCCCTGGTTCGAGGAGAGGAACGGAAGCAATACTGTTACACTGACACCGCCTGGTATAGAGGTCCTGGATGACAGGGAGCTGTACGCACAACCCTCTGTCAAATCTTTTCAGTCTCCTGAGAGGGGAATAGGCATCATCATGCCCTCTTCACGACTGTCTTGGTGTGTGTGGAACATAATAGTTTGTTGGTGATGTGGACACCAAGGAACTCGTAGCTCTAAACCTGCTCCACTACAGCCCCGTTGATGAGAATGGGGGCGTGCTCGGTCCTCCTTTTCCTGTATTCCACAATCATCTGCTTTGTCTTGATCACGTTGAGGGAGAGGTTGTTATCCTGGCACCACACGGCCAGGTCTCTGATCTCGTCCCTATTTTTCTGTCTCATCGTTGTCTGCGATCAGGCCTACCACTGTTGTGTCATCTGAAAACTTGATGATGGTGTTGGGAGTCGTGCCTAGCCATGAGTGTACGGGGAGTACAGGAGGGGACGGAGCACATACACCCCTGAGGTGCCCCCGTGTTGAGGATCAGTGTGGCAGATGTGTTTTTACCTACCCTTACCACCTGGGGGCGGTCCATCAGGAAGTCCAGGATCCAGTTGCAGAGGGAGGTGTTTAGTCCCAGGGTCCTTAGCTTAGTGATGAGCTTTGAGGGAACTATGGTGTATAACGCCGAGCTGTAGTCAATAAATAGCATTCTCACATAGGTGTTCCTTTTGTCCAGGTGGGAAAGGGCAGTGTGGAGTGCAATCGAGATGGCATCATTTGTGGATTTGTTGGGGCGGTAGACAAATTGGAGTGGGTCTAGGGTTTCTGGGATAATGGTGTTGATGTGAGTCATTACCAGCCTTTCAAAGCACTTTATGGCTACAGACGTGAGTGCTACGGGTTGGTAGTCATTTAGGCAGGTTACCTTAGTGTTCTTGGGCACAGGGACTATGGTGGTCTGCTTGAAACATGTTGGTATTACATACTCAGACAGGGAAATTGAAAATGTCAGTGAAGACACCTGCCAGTTGGTCAGAGTTCACAATTCGGAGTTCACAGCCTTGTGAATGTTGACCTGTTTAAAAGGTCTTATATCTGCTGCGGACAGTGTGATCACACAGTCATCCAGAACAGCTGATGCTCTCATGCATGTTTCAGTGTTACTTGCCTCAAAGTGATCATAGAAGTAATTTAACTTGACTGGTAGGCTCACAGTCACTGGGCAGCTCACAGCTGTGCTTCCCTTTGTAGCCTGTAATGGTTTGCAGGCCCAGCCACATCCGATGAGCGTCGGAACAGGTGTAGTACGATTCCATCTTAGTCCAGTATTGACGCTTTGCCTGTTTGATGGTTCGTCGGAGGGCATAGCAGGATTTTTTATAAGCTTCCGGGTTAGAGTTCCACTCCTTGAAAGCAGCAGCTCTACCCTTTAGCGCAGTGCGGATGTTGCCTGTAATCCATGGCTTCTGGTTGGGGTATGTACGTATAGTCACTGTGGGGCTTCTGGTTGGGATGTGCATCTCAAAGAATTCTTAGCATAAATGACTACACATTTAGCGTAGAGTGTAGAGCTCAAAATCAACCTGATACCCTAAAATAAACTATTTCAAATAAGGTCTAAATCAATTATGACCAACCCCCTCCCTTTCCCAGCACTCAAATCTTCTGGCATTTCTTCATGTTCTTCTTCAGATAGGTTCAGAGTTCAAAAGTGGATAGGCCATGATAATGCCCCACCACAACTCCTACTAGGTCTTGTCCATTTGCCAACCAGTATACCAGCAATATGAGAGAAGTTTTGGAAACGGATCTCTCTCCATGCTCGCTTCACGTGGACTCCTTTGGCACTCCTGAGAGAAAAAGGCAGTTGATAACTTCAACTGGACGCTGTACAACGGTTGCTGGGGCTCGGACTCAGGTCTCTCGATAGAAGTGGCGCAGGACAGGGACACAACACCTTTTCTTCAGCCGGGTTAGAGTTTTTTGAGGTCCGTTTGGTCAAATGATCCCTTCCATACACTCTGTAGTCACCTTTCTCAAAAAGAGGACAGATCAGAACAACAGTTCAGTTCATTTCTGATTCAGGAAATCCAGACAAGCTGACTGACTGTTAATGACAAATTATTACTTAGGACCAATATTCTTAAAACACGTCAAAGAAAACACCACATTCTGTTGATACCATGTTTTTTCTAATTGGTTTATCCTCCCTTATAGTGTCAACCTGGTAGCAGAGCCACGGGGGGTCAGGAGGTTATCGCGATCATCCAGCAGTCCCAATCTGGGGAGATTTGTATCGAAACAAATAACAAAACAATACACCCCTTCATTACATTCCTACATATCACTTCTCACAGGGGTTTGAAAAAAAAATATTTTGAAGAATGCAGTCCAAGGGCATCGACCTCTCGATCTCTACCGGTCATCAGTCCATATGTGGATTGTAAAGGGTTTTCCTATTAGAACTAAGCAAGCTGCTAAAATGTAAAAACATAAAACAAACACTGGCTGCTATAACTTAAAAAAAAAAACATAAAAAACACATGCGATAGTTGAAATTACAAATCAGAAAACTCACGATTTCAGTCAGTAACACAGACCCAATGCTAATGAAATGACAATTAAATCCTGCAAATAACCCTAACATAATGGTCTTTAGTCCTTAACATCTGGGCACAATAATAAACAAGACAATTGCCAGGTCATCAAAGTGTTCCTCCGCAGAGATTTCACACATGCGCAAAAGGGGATTTTAGCGGTCAACTGGGTGAATCATCGATTTGGAAACACGTCTGGCGAGGTCAATAAAAACGGATGGTTTCTCTTCCTTTATTACATCACATCGGCTTCTATTACATCACGTCGGCTTCTATTACATCACGTCGGCTTCTATTACATCACGTCGGCTTCTATTACATCACGTCGGCTCCGTAATGATTATTATCTTGATGAAAAACCCCTAAGTCAGGCTTTGTACTACTACGTTATTTAAGTCAGGCTTTGTACTACTAGTCAGGCTTTGTACGACTACGTTATGTAAGTCAGGCTTTGTACTACTACGTTATTTAAGTCAGGCTTTGTACTACTACGTTATGTAAGTCAGGCTTTGTACTACTACGTTATGTAAGTCAGGCTTTGTACTACTAGTCAGGCTTTGTACTACTACGTTATGTAAGTCAGGCTTTTTACTACTACCTTATGTAAGTCAGGCTTTGTACTACTAGTCAGGCTTTGTACTACTACCTTATGTAAGTCAGGCTTTGTACTACTAGTCAGGCTTTGTACTACTACGTTATGTAAGTCAGGCTTTGTACTACTAGTCAGGCTTTGTACTACTAGTCAGGCTTTGTACTACTAGTCAGGCTTTGTACTACTACGTTATGTAAGTCAGGCTTTGTACTACTAGTCAGGCTTTGTACTACTAGTCAGGCTTTGTACTACTAGTCAGGCTTTGTACTACTAGTCAGGCTTTGTACTACTAGTCAGGCTTTGTACTACTAGTCAGGCTTTGTACTACTACGTTATGTAAGTCAGGCTTTGTACTACTAGTCAGGCTTTGTACTACTACGTTATGTAAGTCAGGCTTTGTACTACTACGTTATGTAAGTCAGGCTTTGTACTACTACGTTATGTAAGTCAGGCTTTGTACTACTAGTCAGGCTTTGTACTACTAGTCAGGCTTTGTACTACTACGTTATGCAAGTCAGGCTTTGTACTACTAGTCAGGCTTTGTACTACTAGTCAGGCTTTGTACTACTACCTTATGTAAGTCAGGCTTTGTACTACTACCTTATGTAAGTCAGGCTTTGTACTACTACGTTATGTAAGTCATGCTTTGTACTACTACCTTATGTAAGTCAGGCTTTGTACTACTAGTCAGGCTTTGTACTACTAGTCAGGCTTTGTACTACTAGTCAGGCTTTGTACTACTAGTCAGGCTTTGTACTACTACGTTATGTAAGTCAGGCTTTGTACTACTAGTCAGGCTTTGTACTACTAGTCAGGCTTTGTACTACTACGTTATGTAAGTCAGGCTTTGTACTACTAGTCAGGCTTTGTACTACTAGTCAGGCTTTGAACTACTAGTCAGGCTTTGTACTACTAGTCAGGCTTTGTACTACTAGTCAGGCTTTGTACTACTAGTCAGGCTTTGTACTACTAGTCAGGCTTTGTACTACTAGTCAGGCTTTGTACTACTAGTCAGGCTTTGTACTACTAGTCAGGCTTTGTACTACTACGTTATGTAAGTCAGGCTTTGTACTACTAGTCAGGCTTTGTACTACTAGTCAGGCTTTGTACTACTAGTCAGGCTTTGTACTACTAGTCAGGCTTTGTACTACTAGTCAGGCTTTGTACTACTACGTTATGTAAGTCAGGCTTTGTACTACTAGTCAGGCTTTGTACTACTAGTCAGGCTTTGTACTACTAGTCAGGCTTTGTACTACTACGTTATGTAAGTCAGGCTTTGTACTACTAGTCAGGCTTTGTACTACTAGTCAGGCTTTGTACTACTAGTCAGGCTTTGTACTACTAGTCAGGCTTTGTACTACTAGTCAGGCTTTGTACTACTACGTTATGTAAGTCAGGCTTTGTACTACTAGTCAGGCTTTGTACTACTACGTTATGTAAGTCAGGCTTTGTACTGCTACGTTATGCAAGTCAGGCTTTGTACTACTACGTTATGTAAGTCAGGCTTTGTACTACTACCTTATGTAAGTCAGGCTTTGTACTACTAGTCAGGCTTTGTACTACTAGTCAGGCTTTGTACTACTACGTTATTTAAGTCAGGCTTTGTACTACTACGTTATGCAAGTCAGGCTTTGTACTACTACGTTATGTAAGTCAGGCTTTGTACTACTACGTTATGTAAGTCAGGCTTTGTACTACTACGTTATTTAAGTCAGGCTTTGTACTACTACGTTATGTAAGTCAGGCTTTGTACTACTAGTCAGGCTTTGTACTACTACGTTATGTAAGTCAGGCTTTTTACTACTACCTTATGTAAGTCAGGCTTTGTACTACTAGTCAGGCTTTGTACTACTACCTTATGTAAGTCAGGCTTTGTACTACTAGTCAGGCTTTGTACTACTACGTTATGTAAGTCAGGCTTTGTACTACTAGTCAGGCTTTGTACTACTAGTCAGGCTTTGTACTACTAGTCAGGCTTTGTACTACTACGTTATGTAAGTCAGGCTTTGTACTACTAGTCAGGCTTTGTACTACTAGTCAGGCTTTGTACTACTAGTCAGGCTTTGTACTACTAGTCAGGCTTTGTACTACTAGTCAGGCTTTGTACTACTAGTCAGGCTTTGTACTACTACGTTATGTAAGTCAGGCTTTGTACTACTACGTTATGTAAGTCAGGCTTTGTACTACTAGTCAGGCTTTGTACTACTAGTCAGGCTTTGTACTACTAGTCAGGCTTTGTACTACTAGTCAGGCTTTGTACTACTACGTTATGTAAGTCAGGCTTTGTACTACTAGTCAGGCTTTGTACTACTAGTCAGGCTTTGTACTACTAGTCAGGCTTTGTACTACTACGTTATGTAAGTCAGGCTTTGTACTACTAGTCAGGCTTTGTACTACTACGTTATGTAAGTCAGGCTTTTTACTACTACCTTATGTAAGTCAGGCTTTGTACTACTAGTCAGGCTTTGTACTACTACCTTATG
Organism: Oncorhynchus mykiss; assembly: GCF_057628025.1. Lineage (NCBI taxonomy): Eukaryota > Metazoa > Chordata > Actinopteri > Salmoniformes > Salmonidae > Oncorhynchus > Oncorhynchus mykiss. The sequence goes on along the minus strand of NC_143034.1, from coordinate 3,192,003 downwards.
TAAGTCAGGCTTTGTACTACTAGTCAGGCTTTGTACTACTACGTTATGTAAGTCAGGCTTTGTACTACTAGTCAGGCTTTGTACTACTAGTCAGGCTTTGTACTACTAGTCAGGCTTTGTACTACTACGTTATGTAAGTCAGGCTTTGTACTACTAGTCAGGCTTTGTACTACTAGTCAGGCTTTGTACTACTAGTCAGGCTTTGTACTACTAGTCAGGCTTTGTACTACTAGTCAGGCTTTGTACTACTAGTCAGGCTTTGTACTACTAGTCAGGCTTTGTACTACTACGTTATGTAAGTCAGGCTTTGTACTACTAGTCAGGCTTTGTACTACTACGTTATGTAAGTCAGGCTTTGTACTACTACGTTATGTAAGTCAGGCTTTGTACTACTACGTTATGTAAGTCAGGCTTTGTACTACTAGTCAGGCTTTGTACTACTAGTCAGGCTTTGTACTACTACGTTATGCAAGTCAGGCTTTGTACTACTAGTCAGGCTTTGTACTACTAGTCAGGCTTTGTACTACTACCTTATGTAAGTCAGGCTTTGTACTACTACCTTATGTAAGTCAGGCTTTGTACTACTACGTTATGTAAGTCATGCTTTGTACTACTACCTTATGTAAGTCAGGCTTTGTACTACTAGTCAGGCTTTGTACTACTAGTCAGGCTTTGTACTACTAGTCAGGCTTTGTACTACTACGTTATGTAAGTCAGGCTTTGTACTACTAGTCAGGCTTTGTACTACTAGTCAGGCTTTGTACTACTACGTTATGTAAGTCAGGCTTTGTACTACTAGTCAGGCTTTGTACTACTAGTCAGGCTTTGAACTACTAGTCAGGCTTTGTACTACTAGTCAGGCTTTGTACTACTAGTCAGGCTTTGTACTACTAGTCAGGCTTTGTACTACTAGTCAGGCTTTGTACTACTAGTCAGGCTTTGTACTACTAGTCAGGCTTTGTACTACTAGTCAGGCTTTGTACTACTACGTTATGTAAGTCAGGCTTTGTACTACTAGTCAGGCTTTGTACTACTAGTCAGGCTTTGTACTACTAGTCAGGCTTTGTACTACTAGTCAGGCTTTGTACTACTAGTCAGGCTTTGTACTACTACGTTATGTAAGTCAGGCTTTGTACTACTAGTCAGGCTTTGTACTACTAGTCAGGCTTTGTACTACTAGTCAGGCTTTGTACTACTACGTTATGTAAGTCAGGCTTTGTACTACTAGTCAGGCTTTGTACTACTAGTCAGGCTTTGTACTACTAGTCAGGCTTTGTACTACTAGTCAGGCTTTGTACTACTAGTCAGGCTTTGTACTACTAGTCAGGCTTTGTACTACTACGTTATGTAAGTCAGGCTTTGTACTACTAGTCAGGCTTTGTACTACTACGTTATGTAAGTCAGGCTTTGTACTGCTACGTTATGCAAGTCAGGCTTTGTACTACTACGTTATGTAAGTCAGGCTTTGTACTACTACCTTATGTAAGTCAGGCTTTGTACTACTAGTCAGGCTTTGTACTACTAGTCAGGCTTTGTACTACTACGTTATTTAAGTCAGGCTTTGTACTACTACGTTATGCAAGTCAGGCTTTGTACTACTACGTTATGTAAGTCAGGCTTTGTACTACTACGTTATGTAAGTCAGGCTTTGTACTACTACGTTATTTAAGTCAGGCTTTGTACTACTACGTTATGTAAGTCAGGCTTTGTACTACTAGTCAGGCTTTGTACTACTACGTTATGTAAGTCAGGCTTTTTACTACTACCTTATGTAAGTCAGGCTTTGTACTACTAGTCAGGCTTTGTACTACTACCTTATGTAAGTCAGGCTTTGTACTACTAGTCAGGCTTTGTACTACTACGTTATGTAAGTCAGGCTTTGTACTACTAGTCAGGCTTTGTACTACTAGTCAGGCTTTGTACTACTAGTCAGGCTTTGTACTACTACGTTATGTAAGTCAGGCTTTGTACTACTAGTCAGGCTTTGTACTACTAGTCAGGCTTTGTACTACTAGTCAGGCTTTGTACTACTAGTCAGGCTTTGTACTACTAGTCAGGCTTTGTACTACTACGTTATGTAAGTCAGGCTTTGTACTACTACGTTATGTAAGTCAGGCTTTGTACTACTAGTCAGGCTTTGTACTACTAGTCAGGCTTTGTACTACTAGTCAGGCTTTGTACTACTACGTTATGTAAGTCAGGCTTTGTACTACTAGTCAGGCTTTGTACTACTACGTTATGTAAGTCAGGCTTTGTACTACTACGTTATGTAAGTCAGGCTTTGTACTACTAGTCAGGCTTTGTACTACTACGTTATGTAAGTCAGGCTTTGTACTACTACGTTATGTAAGTCAGGCTTTGTACTACTACGTTATGTAAGTCAGGCTTTGTACTACTACGTTATGTAAGTCAGGCTTTGTACTACTAGTCAGGCTTTGTACTACTAGTCAGGCTTTGTACTACTACGTTATGCAAGTCAGGCTTTGTACTACTAGTCAGGCTTTGTACTACTAGTCAGGCTTTGTACTACTACCTTATGTAAGTCAGGCTTTGTACTACTACCTTATGTAAGTCAGGCTTTGTACTACTACGTTATGTAAGTCAGGCTTTGTACTACTACCTTATGTAAGTCAGGCTTTGTACTACTAGTCAGGCTTTGTACTACTAGTCAGGCTTTGTACTACTAGTCAGGCTTTGTACTACTAGTCAGGCTTTGTACTACTACGTTATGTAAGTCAGGCTTTGTACTACTAGTCAGGCTTTGTACTACTAGTCAGGCTTTGTACTACTACGTTATGTAAGTCAGGCTTTGTACTACTAGTCAGGCTTTGTACTACTAGTCAGGCTTTGAACTACTAGTCAGGCTTTGTACTACTAGTCAGGCTTTGTACTACTAGTCAGGCTTTGTACTACTAGTCAGGCTTTGTACTACTAGTCAGGCTTTGTACTACTACGTTATGTAAGTCAGGCTTTGTACTACTAGTCAGGCTTTGTACTACTAGTCAGGCTTTGTACTACTAGTCAGGCTTTGTACTACTAGTCAGGCTTTGTACTACTAGTCAGGCTTTGTACTACTACGTTATGTAAGTCAGGCTTTGTACTACTAGTCAGGCTTTGTACTACTAGTCAGGCTTTGTACTACTAGTCAGGCTTTGTACTACTACGTTATGTAAGTCAGGCTTTGTACTACTAGTCAGGCTTTGTACTACTAGTCAGGCTTTGTACTACTAGTCAGGCTTTGTACTACTACGTTATGTAAGTCAGGCTTTGTACTACTAGTCAGGCTTTGTACTACTAGTCAGGCTTTGTACTACTAGTCAGGCTTTGTACTACTAGTCAGGCTTTGTACTACTAGTCAGGCTTTGTACTACTACGTTATGTAAGTCAGGCTTTGTACTACTAGTCAGGCTTTGTACTACTAGTCAGGCTTTGTACTACTACGTTATGTAAGTCAGGCTTTGTACTGCTACGTTATGCAAGTCAGGCTTTGTACTACTACGTTATGTAAGTCAGGCTTTGTACTACTACCTTATGTAAGTCAGGCTTTGTACTACTAGTCAGGCTTTGTACTACTAGTCAGGCTTTGTACTACTACGTTATTTAAGTCAGGCTTTGTACTACTACGTTATGCAAGTCAGGCTTTGTACTACTACGTTATGTAAGTCAGGCTTTGTACTACTACCTTATGTAAGTCAGGCTTTGTACTACTACGTTATGCAAGTCAGGCTTTGTACTACTACGTTATGTAAGTCAGGCTTTGTATACTACCTTATATAAGTCTAGTGGAAATTCCAACTTTAATTCGCTCGGATTTATTCAATAAATACAGCAACTAATCTCTTACTGCAAAAAAATACATTTTTTCAGGCCTTTATGGGCCGTTCTCTATATGTATTACCTGGATGTAGAACATCACATAAGCGTTTAGACAGTCATCTAAAGCTTTTAACCTCTATCGAATTATCCTTAAAAAGGGACCGTTCTGAACCTCTCAGAATAATTTGTTCACCCCTGACGTGTTCAGGGTTGCATATTTTAACCTTACCTCTATCAAATTATCCTTAAAAAGGGACCGTTCTGAACCTCTCAGAATAATTTGTTCACCCCTGACGTATGAGTGTTCAGGGTTGCATATTATTAGTATTTCCATTAACAAATCTCTAGTAATCAATTATAATTAAAAAAAAAATTGTATCTATATTGTCACAGAATCAATACATAAATGTAGGAATTCTTAGTTACTCACATTCAGTGTGTTTCCAATGACTTCCCTTTATCCCTACGACTCGACGAAATAGAAACTCAAACACATTTTTATTTTTTTTAGTTTTTGAGTCACTGTATATAGTATTATACACATTTCTATACTTTATCACAAACTTCAGATGAACGCGTATTTCCAATCTCACACAACTCTCACATATCACAAACACAGGGAATAACACCTAAACAATAGTAACCTGTTACCTCATTTATCAAACATTTGATCAAAACATTACACATTATAATTTGAACTTCACCAAGCCGAGTTCTCTCTCTCTCTCTCGCAAGATCACCCACACACACTAGTCCTTCACTCCACATGAACCTCACCAGTCCTACTGTGATCAACTCAGTACCACGGATCTGGACTTAGGCTAATTAACAATCATGCCCAAGGATACCACATTTAAGAACACTTATCAATGGAGTCCTGCTAGTTTACGTCAGCTGTGGCCCTCTGAAGGAAGACCTCGCTCTGAGCGTAACCTCAACAGGGGCATTTCTTTTTTTTAATAATTTCATCACTTATCGGACAGATAGTAACTGAGGTAGGCTTGGACCATGTCGGAGATCTGGCATCCACCCGCGCACGCTACCTCTCAGATCTCAGGCAACTGCTCAATAATGAGTATGGTTTTCCCTGAGATCCCACTTTCTGATTCCCTGGGCACAGTTTACCCAGATCTTCAGGAGCGGTCAACAGGTGTGAAGTTTCAGATCCTCGTCACCCAAAAAAATGTAAATGGACATTCATACCGAGAGAGATTGAAGTCATTTCTTCAAACAATCATCTTTATTTAATATTGATTAATTATTGCAATAATGAAAGACTAGTTCAAGCCCAACACTCTTGACTGTTGGGCAGAGCAGCCAAAACTTTCCAGGCAAATGCTTTTTCCACCCCTCCCCTGCAGATTGGGTCACCATAAGCCACTTTGGGTTTATCCTGTGGTCATCTGCACTGGGGGGGGGGGGGGGGGGGGGGGGGGGGGGGTTTGTTCTACTCCTCCAGGTTCTCCTCATCTGGGTTACATCTAACCACATCTTATCTATTGGATTTTAGGCTCCTCTCAGTTCACACAGATATTTAAAAATAACATCAATTTCTTACTATTAGTTAAGTATATAATCAAACTATTAATAACAAACTAAATCTGGTAAATATATAATTTTTCTAATATACGTTTTATAATTGTATAAAAAAAAAATGTTTTTTTTTTTTTTTTTTACATTTTAGAAAAACAGTGGTAAAGCATTTCCCCACAGTCAGAGCAGTGGTAAGGTTTCTCTCGGGTGTTTATTTTATAGGTTGCCTGAGAGAATAAAACTCTTCCCACAGTCAGAGCAGTGGTGAGGTTTCTCTGTGTCAGCTGGTGTTTAGTAAGGTGACCCTTCAAGGTGTAACTCCTGTCACACTCTTAGCAGCTGTACGGCCTCCCTCCTGTGTGGACTCTCTGGTGAATCTTTAAGGAATCAGATCTAGAAAAACTAAGTCCACAGGCTGTGCAGCAGTAAGGCTTCTATTTGGAGTGAGTTTGCTGGTGAGATTGAAAGTCACCCGACGTGACAAAACTCTTCCCACACTGATCACAGTGGTGCGGCTTCTTTCCCGTGTGCCTTCTCTTGTGGACTTTAAAAGCAAAGGCCTGGGAAAAACTCTTCCCACAGTCAGGGAAAGGGCACTGGTATGGCCTCTCTCCTGTGTGTCTTCGCTGGTGAATTTGCAAGGTTGCCATTGTGGAAAAGTTGTTCCCGCAGTCTGAGCAAGAGTACGGTTTCTCTCCCTTGTGAAGACGCTCGTGTCCTTTGAGAGACTGTTGCCAAAGGAAGCTCTTGTCACAGTGGGAGCAGTGGTAAGGCTTCTCTCCAGTGTGAATAAGCTGGTGTTTCTTCAATGCACCTGGCGTTGTGCAGCTCGACTCACACTGAGAGCAATGGTACATCTTCTTCTCTGAATGTGTGAACTTGTGACTATTTAAAGAATCACGTCTTGAAAAGCTCTTCTTGCAGTCAGAGCACTGATAGGGTTTTGCTCCTGTGTGTATTCTTCGGTGTGTCCCAAGACTGGTTCTATGTGCAAACTTCTGCCCACATTCAGAGCACTCGTATGGTTTCTCTCCAGTGTGAATCCGCATGTGTTCTTCCAGTGCCCTGGCAGAGGAGAGACTAGCACCGCACTGGGAGCAGCAGTGAGGTTTATCTTCTGTGTGTCTGACCTCATGTTCTTTCAGAGATCTGTTGTTAGTGAAACTCAGCTCGCACTTAGAGCAGTGGTAGGGCTTTTCTCCTGTGTGAATTTGCATGTGAATTTTCAGGTGATCCGACCATCCAAAACTCCTCTGGCAAACATTGCAGCTGTGTGGCTTCTCAGCTGTGTGAATTCTCTTGTGTTTGTACAGGGCTGAATTAGTGGCAAAGCTTAACTTACAGTGGGAACAGTGGAAGGGTTTCTGTCCAGTGTGTGTACGCTTATGCTGCTCTAGAGAATGAGATGATCCTAGCTTCTTGCCACACTGTGGGCATTGGTATCCTTTCTCTCCAGTGTGCACTATGTTATGTCGCAAGAGTCCAGTCTTAACAGCAAACCTTTTCCCGCACTCAGTACATTGGTGGGGCTTCTCTCCAGTATGTCTTAGCTGGTGACATCTTAAAGTACAAATCAGTCTGAAGCTTTTCCCACAGTCAGCACAATGGTAAGGTTTCTCCCCTGTGTGAATCCTCTGATGTATTCTGAGTAACTTAGCGGAGGAAAAGCTTCCTCCGCACTGCTCACAGTGGTGAGGCTTTTCTCCTGTGTGTATTCGTTTGTGTTCAGACAGTGCCGAGGCTTCTGTGAAACTCTTCCCACACTCAGAGCAGTGGAACGGTCTCTCTCCAGTGTGAATCCGCCAGTGAGCTTTTAAGCTTTGTGATGTAGCAAATCTCTTCCCGCAGTCAGAGCAACAGTGTGGTTTTTCGCCGGTGTGTTTTATTCTCTCATGTACCCGTAAACCACTGGAGTATGTAAATCTCTGCCCACATTCTGAGCACTGGTACGGTTTTTCTCCAGTGTGAATCCGCATGTGTCCTTCCAGTGCACTGGCAGAGGAGAGGCTAGCTCCACACTGGGCGCAGCAGTGAGGTTTCTCTCCAGTATGAATTCTCTGGTGTCCTCTAAGGTTTACTTTAGAGGTGTAACTCTTTCCACAGTCAGAGCAGCAGTGAGGTTTCTTCCTCGTGGGTCTCAGCTGTTGTTTCTTGAGGTGTTCTGATCTTGAGACACTTTTCTCTGCCTCGACAGCATCATGATGTTTTGCCTGCCCAGATGACAAGCCCCTTCTACCGAGAGAGTGACGGTTAGGACTGTCCCCTGTGAAGAAAAGACAGACCGTTATGGTTCCTTCATATCGAAGCCAGATTTAGGCCCAGCTTTTCACACTCTTGTAACCGAATTTTAGCAATTAAAATCTTCAATGTAAAATCGCGTTAAATCTTCAAATTGTCAATGTATCCAAGGGTGTAGGGTTGTAATGATTCTACATTCCTAAATATATTGATTTATTAAATCTAGAATCTGCTTCGCAACAAAGCCTCCTTCACTCACGCCGCCAAACATACCCTCGTAAAACTGACTATCCTACCGGTCCTCGACGTCATTTACAAAATAGCTTCCAATACTCGACTCAGCAAACTGGATGCAGTCTATCACAGTGCCATCCGTTTTGTCACCAAAACCCCTTATACCACCCACCACTGCGACTTGTATGCTCTAGTCGGCTGGCCCTCGCTACATATTCATCGCCAGACCCACTGGCTCCAGGTCATCTATAAGTCTATGCTAGGTAAAGCTCCGCCTTAGCTCACTGGTCACCATAGCAACACTCATACCACAGCACGCACTCCAGCAGGTATATCGCACTGGTAATCGCCAAAGCCAATAACTCCTTTGGCTGCCTTTCCTTCCAGTTCTCTGCTGACAATGACTGAAACGAATTGCAAAAATCGAAGCTGGAGACTTATATGTCTTATATGCTGTCTCCAGCTTATATGTCTCTCACAAACTTTAAACATCAGCTATCCGAGCAGCTAACATAGCCCATCTGTAAACCCAATCTACCTACCTCATCTCCATATTGTTTATATTTACCTTTCTGCTCTTTTGCACACCAGTATTTCTACTTGCACATCATCATCTGCACATCTATCCCTCCAGTGTTAATTTGCTATATTGTAATTACTTCGCTACTATGGCCTGTTTATTGCCTTACCTCCTAACGCCATTTGCACTCACTGTATATAGACTTTTTTCCTATTGTGTTTTTGACTCTTGTTTATTCCATGTGTGTTGTTGTTTGTGTCGCACTGCTTTGCTTTATCTTGGCCATGTCGCAGTTGTAAACTAGCCAACCTGGTTAAATAAAGGTGATTTAAAAAATAATAATTGTACATCTTTTAAACAGATTGTATTTAGTGGCAATTAATGACATCCAGGGAGTGTCCCAAAATACATTTATATAACAGCATGAACCCACTTAGCTCCGGCGTTTTCCTGTAGTCGACCAGCAGCACAGACAACCTCTTCAGACCCAGCAGTAAGGTGTTACCAGGAGAGGTACGACCCGGGGACTCCGGGAGGGGTAGGGGGGAGGGGGGTTGGAGGGAGAGTGTTTCCTGTTACCCCAAAAAGAGAGGAGGAGTGTTGTCATATTGGTACAAAACATTAATCCCTCTCTTTAAATTCTTAAACAAAATTCTGGCGACTAACATATATATATATATATATATATAAAAATGAAAATTTAGGCAAAAAGGCGAACTCAGATCCTTCATTCATTAAATCAGATGGCTAAGTCCACACAAAACCCACTGATATCTCCAAGTAGTTGGGAGGAGCTGGCAACACGTGCAAACTTGGACATGATAGCAACCAATTCTGAAACTACACAAAAAATGAATAACTGACCAAATTATGAAAGCATTGTAATTTTCAATTCCGTAAAGTGAGAGGTGAAGCAACTATTGTTTATCAACAACGACAAGCCACCTGGGTCTGAAAACTTGGATGGAAAATGAAAATGAATGAGGATCATAGTGCCACTCCTATTAGCCATCCCTTCAGTCTAAGCATAGAGGAAAGTGTTCACCCTCAGGTCTGGAGGGAAGTAAACGTCATTCCGATACCTGAGAACAGCAACGCATCCACTACAGGCTCAAACAGCCGACCAATCAGCCTGCTACCAACCCTTAGTAAACTTCTGTTTTTTTTTTTTTGTTTTTTTTTGACCAGATGCCATTTCACAGATTTAAAAAATTAACAACTGACTTTCTTACAGGGAGGGGGGCATTCAACATGTACAGCACTGACACAAGTGACTGATGATTGGCTGAAACAAATTGTCGATAAGAAACTTGTGGGAGCCGTTATATTCGACTTTAGTGCAGCTTTTGCCATTATCAATCATAATCTGCTGCCGGGAAAAAGCTGTTATGGCTTCCCTGCTATATTGTGGATCGAGAGTTCTGTCTAACAGAACACAGAGAGTGTTCTTTAATGGAATTCCCTCGCCAACATAATCCAGGTGGAATTCCCCAGGGCAGTTGTCTAGGCCCCTTTGAAAAAAACGGTCTTTACTAATGACCTGCCACTGGCTCTGAGTAAAGACTGTGTGTCTATGTATGACAACACTACACACGTCCTCTACCAACGGGAATTGAAATCGCTGCTACACTTTTTTTTTAAAAAAATTTGATTAAATAGCGTGCCCAATTTTAACTTCCTGCTACTCATGGCAAGAATATAAGATATGCATATCATTCATAGATTTGGATAGAAAACACTCTAAAGTTTCTAGAACTGTTTGAATCATGTCTGTGGGTATTACAGAACTTATGTAGCAGGCAAAACCCCGAAGACTAACTGTTCAGAATTATTTTTTCCCCCTCTCTCTGTTCCCTGAGTTGTCATTGCCAAGGGATATTTCTTAGGAACCTGTTTTAGTTCCTACCGCTTCCACTGGATGTCACCAGTCTTTGGAATTTGGTTGAGGTTATTCCTTTGTGCAATGAAGAAGTAGGCCAACTAGGAACTGGGGACACTGTTGAGAGTTGCGCAAGACGTGGAAAGTATCACTGGTTTGTTTTCATTCCTGTATTGAACACAGAAAGACCCGTCTACAATTTGATCGATTATTAAAGTTTAAAAATACCGAAAGTTGTATTACAAAAGTAGTTTGAAATATTTTGGCAAAGTTCATAGGCAACTTTTGAAATATTTTGTAGTGACGTTGCGTTTTTTGTAAGCTGTTTTTTCTGGATCAAACGTGCTTTATAAATTGACATTTTGGGTATATATGGACGGAATTAATCGAACAAAAGGACCATTTGTGATGTTTATGGGACATATTGGAGAGCCAACAAAAGAAGCCCGTCAAAAGTAATGCATGTTTTAAATTTTATTTCAGCATTTTGTGTAGCGCCTGCAGGGTTGAAATATGACAACCCCTTTGTTTACTGCTGGTGCTATCATCAGTTAACCTCTTGAAGCGGGGGCACTATTTTTATGTTTGGAAAAATAACGTTCCCAAAGTAAACGGCCTATTTCTCAGCACCAGGTGCTAGAATATGCATATAATCCACAGATTAGGATAGAAAACACTCCAAAGTTTCCAAAACTGTCAAAATATTGTCTGTGAATATAACAGAACTGATATTGCAGGCGAAAGCCTGAGAAAAATCCAATCAGGAAGTGACTCTTATCTTGAAACCCCTGTATTCCTATGCATCCCTATTGACCATTGAAAGGGATATCAACCAGATTCCTTTTTCTGTGGCTTCCCTAAAGTGTTTAGACATAGTTTCAGGCTTTTATTTTAAAGAATTGCGTAAGCAGACAGGTGGGGGCTCTCAGAGTGATTTGTGCGCAAAAGAGAGAGGCGGCCATTGTTACTCCTGGTCCTAGTGAAAAGCCAACTGTCCCAGTTGATATATTATCGAATAGATATTTGAAAAACTGCGTTGTCGTGACCGCTCTTTCCGGTGGATTCCTGAGCATAACGCACCAAACTAACGGAGGTATTTGGATATAAAAAAATATCTTTATGGAACAAAAGGAACATTTGTTGTCTAACTGGGAGTCTCGTGAGTGAAAACATCCGAAGATCATCAAAGGTAAACGATTAATTTGATTGCTTTTCTGATTTTCGTGACCAAGTTACCTGATGCTAGGTGTACTTATTGTTTTGCTCTGCTATCGTTAAACTTATACAAACGCTTGTATTGCTTTCGTTGTTAAGCATAATTTCAAAATCTGAGACGACAGGGTGATTAACAAAAGGCTAAGCTGTGTTTCGCTATATTTCACTTGTGATTTCATGAATATTTTCTAGTAATATTATTTGACTGTTGCGCTATGCTATTCAGCGTTGCTGATGACAAATATACCGGATCCGGTATAACGCAATCAACAAGGTAGGTCGTACAGACCCTAGTTATGTTGCATCTGGACTGCTGTCCAGTCATGTGGTCAGGTGCCACAAAGAGGAACTTAAAGTTACAATTGACTCAGAACAGAGCAGCACGGCTGGCCCTTAAATGTACACGGAGAACTAACAATGATATGCATGTCAATTTCTCCTGGCTCAAAGTAGAGGAGAGATGCATCACTGCTTGTATTTGTGAGAGGTGTTGACAAGCTGAATGCACCGAGCTGTCTGTTTGAACTACTGGCACACATCTCAGACACCCAATCATACCCCGCATACTAGAGGTCGACCAACTATGATTTTTCAACGCCGATACCGATTATTGGAGGACCCAAAAAGGCCAATACCGATTAAATCGGCCGATTATTATTTATTTATTTGTAATAATGACAATTACAACAATAATTACAACAATACTGAATGAACACTTATTTTAACTTAATATAATACATCAATAAAATCAATTTAGCCTCAAATAAATAATGAAACATGTTCAATTTGGTTTCAATAATGCAAAAGCACAGTGTTGGAGAAGAAAGTAAAAGTGCAATATGTGCCATGTAAAAAAGCTAACATTTAAGTTCCTTGCTCAGAATATGAGAACATATGAAAGCTGGTGGTTCCTTTTAACATGAGACTTCAACATTCCAAGGTAAGAGGTTTTAGGCTGTAATTAATATAGTATTTATAGGACTATTTCTCTCTATATAATTTCTTTCATATACGTTTGATTATTGGATGTTCTTATAGGCACTTTAGTATTGCCAGTATAACAGTATAGCTTTTACGTCCCTCTCCTCGCTCCTACCAGGGCTCGAACCAGGAACACATATAGGACTATTCGGAATCGAATGCTGTGCATTGAGCTGTTTATGACATCATCGCTCAGACCAGACCACCGCTCAGTCAGACTGCTCTATCAAATAAAAAATCATAGACTTAATTATAACATAATAACACACTGAAATACGAGCCTTAGGTCATTAATAATCGATTCCTGAAATTATAATTTCGAAAACACAGCGTTTATTATTTCAGTGAAATATGGAACCGTTCCGTATTTTATCTAACGGGTGGCATCCCTAAGTCTAAATATTGCTGTTACATTGTACAACCTTCAATGTTATGACACTCTAGACCCAAACTGCTACAGACCTATATCTATCCTACCCTGTCTTTCTAAGGTCTTTGAAAGCCAAGTTAACAAACAGATTACCGACCATTTCGAATCCCACCGTACCTTCTCCGCTATGCAATCTGGTTTCAGAGCTGGTCATGGGTGCACCTCAGCCACGCTCAAGGTCCTAAACGACATCATAACTGCCATCGATAAGAAACATTACTGTGCAGCCGTATTCATCGACCTGGCCAAGGCTTTCGACTCTGTCAATCACCACATTCTTATTTGCAGACTCGATAGCCTTGGTTTCTAAAATGATTGCCATGCCTGGTTTACCAACAACTTCTCTGATAGAGTTCAGTGTGTCAAATCGGGGGGCCTGTTCTCTGGACGTCTGGCAGTCTCTATGGGGGTGCCACAGGGTTCAATTCTCGGGCTGACTCTTCTCTGTATACATCAATGATGTCGCTCTTGCTGCTGGTGATTCTCTGATCCACCTCTACGCAGACGACACCATTCTGTATACTTCTGGCCCCTCTTTGGACACTGTGTTAAATAACCTCCAGATGAGCTTAAATGCCATACAACTCTCCTTCAGTGGCCTCCAACTGCTCTTAAACACAAGTAAAACTAAATGCAAAACATACCCTCGTAAAATTGACCATCCTACCGATCCTCGACTTCGGTTATGTCATCTATAAAATAGCCTCCAACACTCTACTCAACCAATTGGATGCAGTCTATCACAGTGCCATCCGTTTTGTCACCAAAGACCCATACACTACCCACCATTGCAACCTGTACGCTCTCGTTGGTTGGCCCTCGCTTCATACTCGTCGCCAAACCCACTGGCTACAGGTTATCTACAAGTCTCTGCTAGGTAAAGCCCCGCCTTAAATCAGCTCACTGGTCGCCATAGCAGCACGCGCTTCAGCAGGTATATCTCACTGGTCACCCCCAAAGCCAATTCCTCCTTTGGTCGTCTTTCCTTCCAGTTCTCTGCTGCCAATGACTGGAACGAACTGCAAAATCTCTGAAGCTGGAGACTCATATCTCCCTCACTAGCTTTAAGCACCAGATGTCAGAGCAGCTCACAGATCACTGCACCTGTGCACAGCCCATCTGTAAACAGCCCATCTATCTACCTACCTCATCCCCATATTGGTATTTATTTATCTTGCTCCTTTGCACCCCAGTATCTCTACTTGCACATTCATCTTCTGCACATCTACCATTCCAGTGTTTAATTGCTATTTTGTAATTACTTCACCACCATGGCCTATTCATTTCCTTAACTTACCTCATTTGCACTCACTGTATATAGACTTTTTGTTTTCTTTTGTTCTACTGAATTATTGACTGTATGTTTTGTTTATTCCATGTGTAACTCTGTGTTGTTGTATGTGTCGAACTGCTATGTTTTATCTTGGTCAGGTCGCAGTTGTAAATGAGAACTTGTTCTCAACTTGCCTACCTGGTTAAATAAAGGTGAAATATATATATTTTTTTTTAAATGCCACAATTGCATAAAATTCTGGCAAATTTAGTTCGCAGCATATACCAATGAATGCAAGAGAAGTGACATTTCACCTGGTTAATATTGCCTGCTGACCTGGATTTCTTTTAGCTAAATATGCAGGTTTAAAAATATATATTTCTGTGTATTGATTTTAAGAAAGGCATTGATACTTATTTTCCACCATAATTTGCAAATAAATTCAAAAATGTGATTTTCTAAAAAAAATACATCTCCTCATTTTGTCTGTCATAGTTGAAGTGTACGTATGATGAACATTACAGGCCTCTCCCATCTTTTTAAGTGGGAGAACTTGCACAATTGGTGGCTGACTAAATACTTTTTTGCCCCACTGTATAGTATAATACAGTAGGTCTAACTAACCAGACTAATTATAGTATACTACAGTAGGTCTATCCATTCAGACTAATTATAGTATACTACAGTAGGCCTAACTAACCAGACTAATTATAGTATACTACAGTAGACCTAACTAACCAGACTAATTATAGTATACTACAGTAGACCTATCTAACCAGACTAATTATAGTATACTACAGTAGGTCTATCCATTCATACTAATTATAGTATACTACAGTAGACCTAACTAACCAGACGAATTATAGTATACTACAGTAGGTCTATCCATTCAGACTAATTATAGTATACTACAGTAGGCCTAACTAACCAGACTAATTATAGTATACTACAGTAGACCTAACTAACCAGACTAATTATAGTATATTACAGTAGACCTATCTAACCAGACTAATTATAGTATACTACAGTAGACCTATCTAACCAGACTAATTATAGTATACTACAGTAGACCTAACTAACCAGACTAATTATAGTATACTACAGTAGACCTATCCATTCAGACTAATTATAGTATACTACAGTAGACCTATCCATTCAGACTAATTATAGTATACTACTAACCAGACTAATTATAATATACTACAGTAGACCTAACTAACCAGACTAATTATAGTATACTACAGTAGACCTAACTAACCAGACTAATTATAGTATACTACAGTAGACCTAATTAACCAGACTAATTATAGTATACTACAGTAGACCTAACTAACCAGACTAATTATAGTATACTACAGTAGACCTATCCATTCAGACTAATTATAGTATACTACTAACCAGACTAATTATAATATACTACAGTAGACCTAACTAACCAGACTAATTATAGTATACTACAGTAGACCTAATTAACCAGACTAATTATAGTATACTACAGTAGACCTAACTAACCAGACTAATTATAGTATACTATAGTAGACCTATCCATTCAGGCTAATTATAGTATACTACAGTAGGTCTACAGACCAAATTAACTTAACTGTTGGCCGCAGCAAAACATTGGATTTTCCTAAACGAGCTACCGACTGGAGACCTGGACATATGTCTGTTCCTGAAAGACCTTGATTCTGATATTGTGCAGACCAAATTAACCTTAACCGTGTCAGGAGCAGACAAATATGCCCGGCTCTCCAGTTGGTAGCTCGTTCAGGAAAATCCAAGGCTTTGCTGCGGCCTACTTTAGCAATCTTCCATTCAGCAATTCACGGCCATTATTACCGTTCGGGAAGAGCAACGAGATATGAAACGATGTAAACAATACTTAGTAAAGCAAAATTAATTAAACAATAAATGAAACTGTGCTATAAGTTAAATAAATGTGTCACCATCTGACGGAGCTCCGTGAAACGTGTTACCACGTTCGTGGCCGCCGAGGTGTTTTTATTTATATTTTACATGTATCTTAACTCACCTGATTCATTGTAGACACTCGTTTACGGTCGGTCGTTTGCAGAGTTCAGACCAAGTGAACCAGGTGAGATGTTTATTCCTAGTCTGTTGAATTGTAGATTAGGGAGGTAGAGTTTATTCTAACCTGTGACTCTCTGCCTAAAGTCCCGAAAGAAAAGACCGACTCCCTGCCTTCACATCCGGTTCCATTGAAAACATTTCCTTCACGTTACCATTCCGCTGGTCGCAGATCATGAAATGGCCGCAGAAAAGGCGGATATGTTTTTCAAAATAAGAGTCGTCCTCCAATAACAAGCGAATTTATAGATTTTTGAAGCACTATATTACAGTACAACTGTGCACAGCATTGAAACCGCATAGGGAGGAAAAAAACACAGATCTTTTGATGCATTTTTAAATTGCATGTTATTACACTGAACACAAATATTAATGCAACATGTAAAGTGTTAGTCCCATGTTTCATACCAACAAAATGCTTATTTATTTACATCCCTGTTAGGGAGCATTTATCTTTTGCCAAAATAATCCATCCAGGTGTTTTTTTAAACAGCATGATCATTACACAGGTGCACCTTGTGCCGAGGACAATAATAAAAGGCTGCTCTAAAATGTGTAGTTTTGTCACACAACATGATGCCACAGATGTATCAAGTTTTGAGAGAACCTGCAACTGGCATGCTGTCTGCAGGAATGTCCACCAGAGCTGTGGCTTGATAATTTAATGTTAATTTCTCTACCATAACCTACCTCCAACATCATTTGAGTGTATTTGGCAGTACGTCCAACCGGCCTCACAACCACAGACCATCCTAGGATATATGGTATATTCTAGAATTCGTCCATGTTGTCATAATGATAGTTTAACCAGGTTTCTAGGATATATAGTATGTTCTAGAATTCATCCATGATGTCATAATGATAATTTAACCAGGTTTCTAGGATATATGGGATATTCTAGAATTCATCCATGATGTCATAATGACAGTTTAACCAGGTTTCTAGGATATATAGTATATTCTAGAATTCATCCTCACCGCTGCTCCCTCCCCTCAGACTGACTTTTAGATGCCATCAGTCCAGTAATAATTTATAAAAAATAAAATAATAAAAGTTGTCAAGTAATACAACAAATTATCTATTACCAGTTTGATCATATACCTCAAATATCAAAATATAATGTCAAAATGGTCTGAGAAGAACAACATTGGCAGGACAATTCAAGCAGAGCCAATACGCAGTGTCAATGTATTGGGTCTTTAGCCCACTGCACAAACCTCATTGATACAGAACTGTTTTTAATTGGTTAATGTTGCATAGGCTTACGTTTAAAAACTAAATCTGAGTGGTAGGTCTTAGCTTGCATTTTGACTGGGGAAAGAGAGGTTTGTGACCACATATGCTCTCTCTAATTCTCTCTTTCTTTCTCTCTCTCTCTCGGAGGACCTGAGCCCTAGGACCATGCCCCAGGAATACCTGACCACTGTACTAAGTAAATGACCTTGATAACAGCATTTTCAGGATGTTAAATGTAACAACAATATTTTTTTTCTCCAAAAAACAATCTATTAGTATGGTTTTTGAACACTATAAATTTGCTTGCATCATGATCAGAGCTCTATAATAACAGATAATGGCATGTTTATAGGCTGAGCAGAGCTCTGTAATAATAGATAATGGCATGTTTATAGGCTGAGCAGAGCTCTATCATAATGATAATGTTTATAGGCTGAGCAGAGCTCTATCATAATGATAATGTTTATAGGCTGAGCAGAGATCTATCATAATGATAATGTTTATAGGCTGAGCAGAGCTCTATAATAATAGATAATGGCATGTTTATAGGCTGATCAGAGCTCTATAATAATAGATCATGTCATGTTTATAGGCTGAGCAGAGCTCTGTAATAATAGATCATGTCTTGTTTATAGGCTGAGCAGAGCTCTATAATAATAGATAATGTCATGTTTATAGGCTGATCAGAGCTCTATAATAATAGATCATGTCATGTTTATAGGCTGAGCAGAGCTCTGTAATAATAGATAATGTCTTGTTTACAGGCTGAGCAGAGCTCTATAATAATAGATAATGTCATGTTTATAGGCTGATCAGAGCTCTCTAATAATAGATAATGTCATGTTTATAGGCTGATCAGAGCTCTATAATAATAGATAATGTCATGTTTATAGGCTGAGCAGAGCTCTCTAATAATAGATAATGTCATGTTTATAGGCTGAGCAGAGCTCTATAATAATAGATAATGGCATGTTGAGGCTGATCAGAGCTCTATAATAATAGATGTCATGTTTACAGGCTGAGCAGAGCTCTATAATAATAGATAATGTCATGTTTACAGGCTGAGCAGAGCTCTATAATAATAGATAATGTCATGGTTACAGGCTGAGCAGAGCTCTATAATAATAGATAATGTAATGTATTTAATCTGAGCAGAGCTCCATATTAATAGATAGTTTATTCATAGGTTTCATTGGATCCATAGTTAAAAAGGGATAGCCCCCTTTTTTGAAATTTTAGCCTAAAAAGACATTCCCAAATCTGACTGCCTGTAGCTCAGGACCTGAAGCAAGGATATGCATATTATTGGTACCATTTGAAAGGAAAGACTATGAAGTTTGTGGAAATGTGAATTGAATGTAGGAGAATAAAACACAATAGATCTGGTAGAGGAAAATACAAAGAAAAAAAACATTTTTTTCTACCACCATCTTTGAAATGCAACAGAAAGGTCCCACATCACTCTGGATGTAGTTCCAGCCATCACTCTGGATGTAGTTCCAGCCATCACTCTGGATGTAGTTCTAGCCATCACTCTGGATGTAGTTCTAGCCATCACTCTGGATGTAGTTTTAGCCATCACTCTGGATGTAGTTCCAGCCATCACTCTGGATGTAGTTCTAGCCATCACTCTGGATGTAGTTCTAGCCATCACTCTGGATGTAGTTCTAGCCATCACTCTGGATGTAGTTCTAGCCATCACTCTGGATGTAGTTCTAGCCATCACTCTGGTCGTAGTTCTAGCCATCACTCTGGATGTAGTTCTAGCCATCACTCTGGATGTAGTTCTAGCCATCACTCTGGATGTAGTTCTAGCCATCACTCTGGATGTAGTTCTAGCCATCACTCTGGATGTAGTTCTAGCCATCACTCTGGATGTAGTTCTAGCCATCACTCTGGATGTAGTTCCAGCCATCACTCTGGATGTAGTTCCAGCCATCACTCTGGATGTAGTTCCAGCCATCACTCTGGATGTAGTTCTAGCCATCACTCTGGATGTAGTTCCAGCCATCACTCTGGATGTAGTTCCAGCCATCACTCTGGATGTAGTTCCAGCCATCACTCTGGATGTAGTTCTAGCCATCACTCTGGATGTAGTTCTAGCCATCACTCTGGATGTAGTTCTAGCCATTACTCTGGATGTAGTTCTAGCCATCACTCTGGATGTAGTTCCAGCCATCACTCTGGATGTAGTTCCAGCCATCACTCTGGATGTAGTTCTAGCCATCACTCTGGTCGTAGTTCTAGACATCACTCTGGATGTAGTTCTAGCCATCACTCTGGATGTAGTTCTAGCCATCACTCTGGTCGTAGTTCTAGCCATCACTCTGGATGTAGTTCTAGCCATCACTCTGGTCGTAGTTCCAGCCATCACTCTGGATGTAGTTCTAGCCATCACTCTGGATGTAGTTCTAGCCATCACTCTGGATGTAGTTCTAGCCATCACTCTGGTCGTAGTTCTAGCCATCACTCTGGTCGTAGTTCTAGCCATCACTCTGGATGTAGTTCTAGCCATCACTCTGGATGTAGTTCTAGCCATCACTCTGGATGTAGTTCTAGCCATCACTCTGGTCGTAGTTCTAGCCATCACTCTGGATGTAGTTCTAGCCATCACTCTGGATGTAGTTCCAGCCATCACTCTGGATGTAGTTCTAGCCATCACTCTGGATGTAGTTCTAGACATCACTCTGGATGTAGTTCTAGCCATCACTCTGGATGTAGTTCTAGCCATCACTCTGGTCGTAGTTCTAGCCATCACTCTGGATGTAGTTCCAGCCATCACTCTGGTCGTAGTTCCAGCCATCACTCTGGATGTAGTTCTAGCCATCACTCTGGATGTAGTTCTAGCCATCACTCTGGATGTAGTTCTAGCCATCACTCTGGTCGTAGTTCTAG
Source organism: Oncorhynchus mykiss (assembly GCF_057628025.1). Classification (NCBI taxonomy): domain Eukaryota; kingdom Metazoa; phylum Chordata; class Actinopteri; order Salmoniformes; family Salmonidae; genus Oncorhynchus; species Oncorhynchus mykiss. Next base: position 3,171,665 of record NC_143034.1, on the reverse strand, counting down.
CCATCACTCTGGATGTAGTTCTAGCCATCACGCCGGAATTTTAAATATCTATGACATAACATTGAAGGTTTTACAATGTAACAGCAATATTTAGACTTATGGATGCCACCCGTTATATAAAATACGGAACGGTTCCGTATTTCACTTAAAGAAATGATAGTTTCCGTTTTTGACCATATTAATGACCTAAGGCTCGTATTTCTGTGTGTTTATTTTATTATAATTAAGTCTATTATTTGATATTTGATAGAGCAGTCTGACTGAGCGGTGGTAGGCAGCACATTCATTCAAACCAGCACTTTCCTGTGTTTGCCAGCAGCTCTTCGCAATGCTTGAAGCTCAGCTCTGTTTATGACTTCAAGCCTATCAACTCCCGAGATTAGGCTGGCAATAATACAATGCCTATAAGAACATCCAATAGTCAAAGGTATATGAAATACAAAATGGTATAGAGAGAAATAGTCCTATAATTCCTATAATAACGATAACCTAAAACCTCTTAACTGTGAATATTGAAGACTCATGTTAAAAGGAACCACCAGCTTTCATATGTTCTCATGTTCTGAGCAAGGAACTTAAACGTTAGCTTTTTTACATGGCACATATTGCACTTTTACTTTCTTCTCCAACACTTTGTTTTTGCATTATTTAAACCAAATTGAACATGTTTCATTATTTATTTGAGACTAAATAGATGTTTATTTATGTATTAAGTTAAGTGTTCATTCAGTATTGTTGTAATTGTCATTATTACAAATATATTTAAAAATTGGTATCAGCTTTTTTTAGTCCTCCAATATTCGGTATCGGCGTGGAAAAATCATAATCGGTCGACCTCTAGTTTAGATCCCTGTTTCATGGATGTCATACAGGGTTGTAGCACAATACGTTCAGAAGAGGTTCCACTACACCGAGTCACTACAAGTCCAGAAGAGGTTCCACTACACCGAGTCACTACAAGTCCAGAAGAGGTTCCACTACACCGAGTCACAACACGTCCAGAAGAGGGCGCTTCCACTACACCGAGTCACTACAAGTCCAGAAGAGGTTCCACTACACCGAGTCACTACAAGTCCAGAAGAGGTTCCACTACACCGAGTCACAACACGTCCAGAAGAGTGTGCTTCCACTACACCAAGTCACTACAAGTCCAGAAGAGGTTCCACTACACCGAGTCACTACAAGTCCAGAAGAGGGCGCTTCCACTACACCGAGTCACTACAAGTCCAGAAGAGGTTCCACTACACCGAGTCACAACACGTCCAGAAGAGTGTGCTTCCACTACACCGAGTCACAACACGTCCAGAAGTGTGTGCTTCCACAACACCGAGTCACAACACGTCCAGAAGAGGGCGCTTCCACTACACCGAGTCACAACACGTCCAGAAGAGTGTGCTTCCACTACACCGAGTCACAACACGTCCAGAAGAGGGCGCTTCCACTACACCGAGTCACAACACGTCCAGAAGAGGGCGCTTCCACTACACCGAGTCACAACACGTCCAGAAGAGTGTGCTTCCACTACACCGAGTCACAACACGTCCAGAAGAGGGCGCTTCCACTACACCGAGTCACAACACGTCCAGAAGAGGGCGCTTCCACTACACCGAGTCACAACACGTCCAGAAGAGGGCGCTTCCACTACACCGAGTCACAACACGTCCAGAAGAGGGCGCTTCCACTACACCGAGTCACAACACGTCCAGAAGAGGGCGCTTCCACTACACCGAGTCACTACATGTCCAGACTTGTAAAAATGTCACTTCTGTAATGCATTTATTCCATTCCTCGTACCTAATGTTTTGTCCTGTGTAATTGCGTGTCTTGTTTGCTAAAAAAAATCCATAGTTTTATTAATCAAACACATTTTATGTGACGTCTTTCCATTGTTGTCCAATGAAGTAAAGGACTTCAAGCGTGCTCTACCACTCAATATTTTATAAATATCCATTATTTAACACCTACTGTGTACCTGTGATTGTCCTGATTGTTCATCTAATTCTATGCATCCGTTGCCAAACCAAATCTGCAGTGCAATGGCGGGCTGCTCCTTCTCCGTTAAGAAACAACGACCCCTCGGGCAGAGGTCGCATTTAAATAGTACTTTTATTAAAAGCTACGGATTTCAGAAAACAAAGAGGCACGCAATTACACAGGACAAACATAGGTACAAGGAATTAAAATAACTGACATTTTTACAAGTACAGACTTTTAGTGACTCGATGTTGTGGTGGAACCTCATTCTGGACTCCTTAAGCTAGAACCCTGCATGGAAGATAGAACCCTGCACGGAAGATAGAACCCTGTATGAAAGAAATAGGAATGAATAGAAAAGGCATCTGTATTCAAGTCAATGAAGGCATCATGTAGGGTTTCCCACACTCTGTCCTCAGAACCCCAAGGGGAAGCACGTTTTGTTTTCTCCTCCCCTCCTAGCACTGCACAGCTAATTCAAATGAACATTCCAAAACACCATGGAAATGATTGCATCACAATACAAGGCAGACATTGTGAGTGTACCTATGTGTTTACCAGTCAATTTCCAGGGTTGGACCTTCCAAGCCCATTCTATTCATTCTTATTCCTATGGTATGGTATTACAGTGATCTAAACTAGAGACAGAGTTGGTGCCAACCACTTACAGGAGGGTGGCTCTCCAGGAACAGGGTTGAAGAGCCCTGTTTCACAGCGTAGTTTTAACAATTCCTACAGTACTAAACAACATATTCAAGTGTAAAACTTCAGTAGAATGGCCCTTTAAAACCACACATGGGTTTAACAATTGCATAGTTTGTGGTCCTTGTTAAGACAGTACTCACTCATGGTGTTAATCAGATCTCCTGTCTCCTCCTCCTCCCCTTCCTCCAATGTGACAGTCATCTCCCCCTCCTCTCCTTCTTCCTCAACTCCAAACACGTCTTCCTCTTCTTTCACCGTGACAGTCATCTCCTCCTCTTTCACTCCTTCAATTGCATCTTCTTCTTCTTTCACAGTAATTTCTTCCTCTTCTTCTTTCACAGTAACAGCCTCACCCTCTACTTCTCTTTTAACAGTCTCCTCTTCTTTACCAGGGGTGAAGTAGCTTAGTGAGCTCATGGTTGGGAATGTTAGCTAGCTAGTTAGCCTAGCACTAGGCTAATGCTATTTTAGCGATTCAGATAGTTACTAGCAACGTAAAGGGGATAACTACCTATACGACAAAAGTGTAATTACAACAAAGTGGCTAATTTACATCGAAAGCGTATACAGAGCTTAAATGTTTCGGCTGTGTTGGCTAGCAAAGCTACCGAAGTGGCTGACAAGCTGCTGTTGTTGAGGAAGCGTCCCGTCCACTAGATTATACGTCACGCTGGCAGCGTCGCCTGAAAGATGCTCATCCGCTGACTGGAGTAGACAACGCAGTTAAGGAAAATATGTATTTTATTTTTTATGTATTTAATTAAACGATGTTATATTGAGATGTATAAAGAGAAGCATGTGTTGATTGATTAGTTCAGAATTTTAATGAGTGAGAATTTAAAACAAACTTCACACGAACTAAACATCTACATTGAAAGCAATTTCTGATTCATTCAGTCAAACAGACAGATAATATCAAAAATACGCATCTAGGTCTATAAAATAAATAAATGTACAGCACCAATCAAAAGTTTGGGCACACCTACTCATTCAAGTTTTTAAAAAAAGTTTTCTACATTGTAGAATAACAGTGAAGACATCAAAACTATGAAATAACACATATGGAAGTAACCAAAAAAGTGTTAAACAGATCAAAATATATTTATATTTTAGACTTTTCAAAGTAGCCACCCTTTGTCTTGATGACAGCTTTGCACACTCTAGGTATTCTCTCAACCAGCTTCATGAGGTACCTGGAATGCATTTTAATTAACAGGTGTGCCTTGTTAGAAGCTAATTTGTGGAATTTCTTTATTTCATAATCAGTTTGAGCCAATCGGTTGTGTTGTGACAAGCCAGGGGTTGGAAACAGAAGATATTTGGTAAAAGATCAAGCCCATATTACGGCAAGAACATCTCAAATAAGCAATGAGAAAAGACAGTCCATCATTACTTTAAAGACATGAAGGTCAGTCAATCTGGAAAATGTCAAGAACTTTGAAACTTCAAGTGCAGTCACAAAAACCATCAAGCGCTATGATGAAACTGGCTCTCATGAGGACCACCACAGGAAAGGAAGACCCAGAGTTACCTCTGCTGCTGAGGATAAGTTCATTAGAGTTAACTGTCTCTCATGAGGACCACCACAGGAAAGGAAGACCCAAAGTTACCTCTGCCGCAGAGGATAAGTTCATTAGAGTTACCAGCCTCAGAAATTGCAGCTTAAATAAATGCTTCACAGAGTTCAAGTAACAGACACATCTCAACATCAACTATTCAGAGGAGACTGTGTGAATCAGGCCTTCATGGTCGAATTGCTGCAAAGAAACCACTAATAAAGGACACCAATAAGAAGAAGAGACTTGCTTGGGCCAAGAAACACTGGACATTAGACCGGTGGAAATCTGTCTTTTGGTCTGATGAGTCCAAATGTGAGATTTTTGGTTGCACCTGCTGTGTCTTTGTGAGACGCAGAGTAGGTGAACGGATGATCTCCGCATGTGTGGCTCCTACAGTGAAGTTTGGAGGTGTGATGGTGCTTTGCTGGTGACTCTGTCAGTGATTTATTTAGTGGGACTATCATTTGTTTTTCAACAGGGCATTGACCCAAAACACACCTTCAGGCTGTGTAAGGGCTATTTGACCAAGAAGGAGAGTGATGGAGCGCTGCATCAGATGACCTGGCCTCCACAATCACCTGACCTCAACCCAATTGAGACGGTTTGGGATGAGTTGGACAGCAGAGTGAAGGAAAAGCAGCCAACAAGTGCTCAGCATATGTGGGAAAGCCTTCAAGACTGTTGAAAAATCATTCCAGGTGAAGCTGGTTGAGAGAATGCCAAGAGTGTGTAAAGCTGTCATCAAGGCAAAGGGTGGCTACTTTGAAGAATCTAAAATATATTTTGATTTGTTTAACACTTGTTTTGTTATTACATGACTCCATGTGTGTTATTTCATAGTTTTGATATTTTCATTATTATTCTACAATGTAGAAAATAGCAAAAATTAAATAAAAACCCTTTAATGAGTAGGTGTGTCCAAACTTTTGACTGGTACTGTAGGTGTATTGTTTGTTAAACTTTGCAATCAATGTTTCTTTCTTGGCATACATTTTAAAGTGGAAACGTGAGTCTCAGCATCACTCCGTTACAGTGGAATGGCCCATAAACAAAAACACATTCTCAGGTCAAAAACACAAGTCAGAACACAGCCTCTCTATTCTCTCATGTGATTTCAGGTCCTCTGCCTGGGAAAATGTCTTTCCACAATGAGAGCAGTGGTATGTCTTCTCCTCCTGTGTATGTGTTCTTTCATGCTTATTCAGATGCCTTAACCGGTTAAATCTCTTTCCACACTGGGAGCAGTGGTAGGTCTTATCCCCTCCTGTGTGTGTCCTGTCATGTCTATTCAGGCCTCCTAGCTGGGTAAAACTCTTTCCACACAGGGAGCATTGGTATGGCTTTGCTCCTGTGTGGGTATTCTCGTGAGTTTTCATGGTCACCAACCACCTAAAACTCTTTTCACAATAGGAACAGTGGTAAGGCTTCTCACCTGTGTGTATTCTCTCGTGCATTTTCAGGGACCCTGACTTGGTAAAACTCTTTCCACATTGGGAGCAGTGGAAAGTCTTCCTCCCTTCTGTGTGTATTTTCTCATGTGTTTTCCAGTTCCCTATCCAGGTAAAACTCTTTCCACATTGGGAGCAGTGGTAAGGCTTCTCTCCTGTGTGTATTATCTCATGCGCTTTCAGGTTGCCTAACTTAGTAAAACTCTTTCCACAGAGGGAACAGCGGTGTTTTCCTGCTGGTTTGGGCGTCTCTGGTTCCCCTGAAGGACTCTTCCCGCTGTCAGAGTGAGAGTCTGGTCTCTCTCCTGCCAAAACAAACAGAGTATTTAGTTAATCAGAGACCTGAATGAAAGCTCCACATGATAATACTGTCTTCCTATTTGGTTTAATCAAGACTGGTTCCCTCAGCTGTTAAAAATACACTTGGTGAGATTTTAAAAGCAAATAATATAGAGCTTCAAATTGAATCTTGCACTTATGGAATGTCATGTTTATAGGCTGAACAGAGCGTTATAACAATAGATAATGTCATGTTTATAGGCTGAGCAGAGATCTATAATAATAGATAATGTCATGTTTACAGGCTGATCAGAGCATTATAACAATAGATAATGTCATGTTTATAGGCTGATCAGAGCTCTATAATCATAGATAATGTCATGTTTATAGGCTGAGCAGAGCTCTATAATAATAGATAATGTCATGTTTACAGGCTGAGCAGAGATCTATCATAATGATAAGGTTTATAGGCTGAGCAGAGCTCTATAATAATAGATCATGTCATGTTTATAGGCTGAGCAGAGCTCTATAATAATAGATAATGTCATGTTTACAGGCTGAGCAGAGATCTATCATAATGATAAGGTTTATAGGCTGAGCAGAGCTCTATAATAATAGATAATGTCATGTTTATAGGCTGAGCAGAGCTCTATAATAATAGATAATGTCATGTTTATAGGCTGAGCAGAGCTCTATAATAATATTTTATATAATATAATATTTATAATAATATAATAATATTTATAGTAATGGAGCTCTAAATGCATCATTGTTAACACTGGTGCTCCCAACTTTAAAACGTGAAGACAACATAAAATATAACCAGGAACAAATATTAGTTTTAAATCCATTGAGATATAGCCTATAGGGCCTAGTTTTAAATCCATTGAGATATAGCCTATAGAGCCTAGTTTGAAATCCATTGAGATTTAGCCTATAGGGCCTAGTTTTAAATCCATTGAGATATAGCCTATAGGGCCTAGTTTTAAATCCATTGAGATATAGCCTATAGGGCCTAGTTTTAAATCCATTGAGATATAGCCTATAGGGCCTAGTTTTAAATCCATTGAGATATAGCCTATAGGGCCTAGTTTTAAATCCATTGAGATTTAGCCTATAGTGCCTAGTTTTAAATCCATTGAGATTTAGCCTATCGGGCCTAGTTTTAAATCCATTGAGATATAGCCTATAGGGCCTAGTTTTAAATCCATTGAGATTTAGCCTATCGGGCGTAGTTTTAAATCCATTGAGATTTAGCCTATAGTGCATAGTTTTAGAGCAAATAAATCCCAGAACAACAGCAAAGGACCTTGTGAAGATGCTGGAGGGAACAGGTACAAAAGTATCTATATCCACAGTAAAAAAGTCCTATATCGACATAACCTGAAAGGCCGCTCAGCAAGGAAGAAGCCACTGCTCCAAAACTGCCATAAAAAAGCCAGACTACGGTTTTCAACTGCACATGGGGACAAAGATCGTACTTTTTGGAGAAATGTCCTCGGGTCTGATGAAACTGTTTGGCCATAATAACCATCGTTATGTTTGGAGGAAAAAGGGGGAGGTTTGCCGAAGAACACCATCCCAACCGTGAAGCACAGGGGTGGCAGCATCATGTTGTGGGGGTGCTTTGCTGCAGGAGGGTGCACTGGTGCACTTCACAAAATAGATGATATGATGAGGATGGAAAATGATGTGGATATATTGAAGCAACGTCTCCAGACATCAGTCAGGAATTTAAAGCTTGGTCTCAAATGGGTCTTCCAAATGGACACTGACCCCAAGCATACTTCCAAAGTTGTAGCAAAATGGCTTAAGGACAACAAAGTCAAGGTATTGGAGTGGCCATCACAAAGCCCAGACCTCAGCCCCATAGAAAATGTGTGGGCAGAACTGAAAAAGCTTGTGCGAGCAAGGAAGCCTTACAAACCCGACTCAGTTACACCAGCTCTGTCAGGAGGAATGGGCCAAAATTCACCCAACTTTTTGTGGGAAGCTTGTGGAAGGCTACCCGAAACGTTTGACCCAAGTTAAACAATTTAAAGGCAATGCTACTAAATACGAATTGATGGCTACCTCAGCATTCTGGTTACTACATGATACCATATGTGTTATTTCATAGTTTTGATGTCTTCACTATTATTCTACAATGTAGAAAATAAGTCAAATTAAGAAAAACCCTTGAATGAGTAGGTGTTCTAGAACCCTGGAATGAGTAGGTGTTCTAGAACCCTGGAATGAGTAGGTGTGTCCAAACTTTTGACTGGTACTATATATGATGTGGTATCAGACATCAGGTGGTTGCAATAATAACATACACATCTACAATGTGGTATCATATATAGGATATTTCAATCAGATCAGTCTGCCTTACAATATAACTGAAAAACGTAGGCCCTAATAAAACCATAGATTTTATAAACAAATTATTTAGATCTTCAAATCATATTTTAGAAAAAATATATTTAGAGATGTTTAAAAATTGTGAAAAAATATATATAACGGTGAGCATTTTATCCATTAACATTTTGTTGGTTGAGTCCCCACTCGGTAGCTTTAACAATTCCTACAGCATAACATTATTCAAGTGTAGAATACCCATTTAAAAAGCTTAAATTAGTTCAACAACTGCAGAGTTCGTGCCCTTGTTTTTTAAAACTTACTGGTGTTAATCAGATCTCCGGTCTTCTCTTCTTGTTCCTCCTCCCCCAATGTAACGGTAATCTCATCCTCCTCCTCTTTCACTCCAAAAACTGCATCCACCTCTTTCGCTTCCTCTTCTTTCACAGTAACATCCTCCCCCTCTTCCTCTTCTTTTACTGTAACATCTTCCTCCTCTTTCACTCTGAACTCGTCTTCCTCTTCTTTCACTGGAACAGCCTCATCCTCTACTTCTATTTTTACCGATACATCCTCCTCTTCCTTCTCTTCTTTCACAACAACGTTCAGCCACAGACCTTCTTCCTCCGCCCAGCAGACCTCCTCTTCTTTATCAGGAGGAGAGTAGCTCAGTGAACTCATGGTCGGAGATGTTATCTAGCTAACTAGTTAGCATTAACGATTAGCCTGGAGCTACTGCTAACTTAACCAGACAGGTAGATGACTACGGTAACTAACAACGTAGGCATGAATATTACATTAAATGGGATAACAAGTAGACACGACAGAAGTGTGTTTAAAACATAGCTAGTAATACACCGGAGCAGTCTAAATAGCTTTAATGTTTCGGCTTTGTTGTCTAGCAAGCTACCGAGGTGTCTGACTAGCTGTTGTTGTTGAAGGAACGTCCCGTCCACTAGATTATACGTCACACTGGCAGCGTCGCCTGAAATACGCCCATCGCCATCTGCTGACTGGAGTTGGCAACGCAGTTATAGATACGTACAAATAGAAGCATGTGTTGATTGATTAGTGCAGATTTTTAATGAGTTAAATTTTAAATCAAACTCAACATCTACTACACATTTTGGCTTGGCCCCTAAGACCCTCACAAACTTTTACAGATGCACAATCACACCTGGTACGGAAACAGCACCGCCCACAACCGCAGGGCTCTCTCAGAGGGTGGTGCGGTCTTCCCAACGCATCACCGGGGGTAAACTACCTGCCCTCCAGGACACCTACAGCACCCGATGTCACAGGAAGGCCATAAAGATCATCAAGGACATCAACCACCCGAGCCACGGATGATTCTCCCCGCTATCATCCAGAAGGCGAGGTCAGTACAGGTGCATCAAAGCTGGGGCCGAGAGACTGAAAAACAGCTCCTATCTCAAGGCCATCAGACTGTTAAATAGCCATATCCAGCCAGCTACCTCCCGGTAACTCAACCCTTCACCATAGCGGCTGCTGCATGGAAACACTGCTCACTTTAATGTTTACATTCTGCTTTACTCATTTCAAATCAAATCATATCAAATTGTATTTGTCACTTGCGCGAAAGACAGCAGGTGTAGACGTTACAGTGAAATGCTGACTGACAAGCCCTTAACCAACGATGCAGTTTTAAGAAAATACCTAAAAAAAAATCAAAAGTAAGAAAAAAAAGTAAGAGATAAGAAAAACAAATGATTAAAGAGCAGCAGTAAATAACAACAGCGGAGCTACCAGTAAATAACAACAGCAGAGCTACCAGTAAATAACAACAGCGGAGCTACCAGTAAATAACAACAGCAGAGCTACCAGTAAATAACAACAGCAGAGCTACCAGTAAATAACAACAGCAGAGCTACCAGTAAATAACAACAGCAGAGCTACCAGTACAGAGTCAATGGCAGAGCTACCAGTAAATAACAACAGCAGAGCTACCAGTAAATAACAACAGCAGAGCTACCAGTACAGAGTCAATGGCAGAGCTACCAGTACCGAGTCAATGGCAGAGCTACCAGTACCGAGTCAATGGCAGAGCTACCAGTACAGAGTCAATAGCAGAGCTACCAGTACAGAGTCAATAGCAGAGCTACCAGTACAGAGTCAACAGCAGAGCTACCAGTACAGAGTCAATAGCAGAGCTACCAGTACAGAGTCAATAGCAGAGCTACCAGTACAGAGTCAATAGCAGAGCTACCAGTACAGAGTCAATAGCAGAGCTACCAGTACAGAGTCAATAGCAGAGCTACCAGTACAGAGTCAATAGCAGAGCTACCAGTACAGAGTCAATAGCAGAGCTACCAGTACAGAGTCAATAGCAGAGCTACCAGTACAGAGTCAATAGCAGAGCTACCAGTACAGAGTCAATAGCAGAGCTACCAGTACAGAGTCAATAGCAGAGCTACCAGTACAGAGTCAATAGCAGAGCTACCAGTACAGAGTCAATGGCAGAGCTACCAGTACAGAGTCAATAGCAGAGCTACCAGTACAGAGTCAATAGCAGAGCTACCAGTACAGAGTCAATAGCAGAGCTACCAGTACAGAGTCAATAGCAGAGCTACCAGTACAGAGTCAATAGCAGAGCTACCAGTACAGAGTCAATAGCAGAGCTACCAGTACAGAGTCAATAGCAGAGCTACCAGTACAGAGTCAATAGCAGAGCTACCAGTACAGAGTCAATAGCAGAGCTACCAGTACAGAGTCAATAGCAGAGCTACCAGTACAGAGTCAATAGCAGAGCTACCAGTACAGAGTCAATAGCAGAGCTACCAGTACAGAGTCAATAGCAGAGCTACCAGTACAGAGTCAATAGCAGAGCTACCAGTACAGAGTCAATAGCAGAGCTACCAGTACAGAGTCAATAGCAGAGCTACCAGTACAGAGTCAATAGCAGAGCTACCAGTACAGAGTCAATAGCAGAGCTACCAGTACAGAGTCAATAGCAGAGCTACCAGTACAGAGTCAATAGCAGAGCTACCAGTACAGAGTCAATGGCAGAGCTACCAGTACCGAGTCAATAGCAGAGCTACCAGTACAGAGTCAATAGCAGAGCTACCAGTACAGAGTCAATAGCAGAGCTACCAGTACAGAGTCAATAGCAGAGCTACCAGTACAGAGTCAATAGCAGAGCTACCAGTACAGAGTCAATGGCAGAGCTACCAGTACAGAGTCAATAGCAGAGCTACCAGTACAGAGTCAATAGCAGAGCTACCAGTACAGAGTCAATAGCAGAGCTACCAGTACAGAGTCAATAGCAGAGCTACCAGTACAGAGTCAATAGCAGAGCTACCAGTACAGAGTCAATAGCAGAGCTACCAGTACAGAGTCAATAGCAGAGCTACCAGTACAGAGTCAATAGCAGAGCTACCAGTACAGAGTCAATGGCAGAGCTACCAGTACAGAGTCAATAGCAGAGCTACCAGTACAGAGTCAATAGCAGAGCTACCAGTACAGAGTCAATAGCAGAGCTACCAGTACAGAGTCAATGGCAGAGCTACCAGTACAGAGTCAATGGCAGAGCTACCAGTACAGAGTCAATGGCAGAGCTACCAGTACAGAGTCAATGGCAGAGCTACCAGTACCGAGTCAATAGCAGAGCTACCAGTACAGAGTCAATAGCAGAGCTACCAGTACAGAGTCAACAGCAGAGCTACCAGTACAGAGTCAATAGCAGAGCTACCAGTACAGAGTCAATGGCAGAGCTACCAGTACAGAGTCAATAGCAGAGCTACCAGTACAGAGTCAATGGCAGAGCTACCAGTACAGAGTCAATGGCAGAGCTACCAGTACAGAGTCAATGGCACAGCTACCAGTACAGAGTCAATGTGTCAATATGCGGTTGCACTGGTGGGAAAGTGGAGTGTGGAGTGCAATAGAGATTGCATCATCTGTGGATCTGTTGGTGCGGTATGCAAATTGAAATGGGTCTAGGGTTTCTGGGATAATGGTGTTGATGTGAGCCATGACCAGCCTTTCAAAGCATTTCATGAATACAGACTGTGAGTGCTACGGGTTGGTAGTCATTTAGGCAGGTTACCTTAGTGTTCTTGGGCACAGGGACTATGGAGGTCTGCTTGAAACATGTTGGTATTACAGGCACAGACAGGGACAGGTTTAAAATGTCAGTGAAGACACTTGCCAGTTGGTCAGTGGATGCTCGGAGAACACGTCCTGGCAATCTGTCTGGCCCAGTGGCCTTGTGAATGTTGACCTGTTTAAAGGTTTTGTTCAAATTGGCTACCGAGAGCGCTATCACAGTCATCCAGAACAGCTGGTGCTCTCGTGTATCTCAGTGTTGCTTACCTGTATTCTATTCTACTGTATTGTAGTCAATGCCACTTCTTCATTCCATTCTTTGACTTTTAGATTTGTGTGTATTGTTGTGAGTTGTTAAATACTAGTGCACTGTTTGGACCTCGGAACACAAGCATTTAGTTAGATATTACTGCTGGAGCTAGGAACACAAGCATTTAGTTAGATATTACTGCTGGAGCTAGGAACACAAGCATTTAGTTAGATATTACTGCTGGAGCTAGGAACACAAGCATTTAGTTAGATACTACTGCACTGTTGGAGCTCGGAACACAAGCATTTAGTTAGATACTACTGCACTGTTGGAGCTCGGAACACAAGCATTTAGTTAGATATTACTGCACTGTTTGGAGCTGGGAACACAAGCATTTAGTTAGATACTACTGCACTGTTGGAGCTCGGAACACAAGCATTTAGTTAGATACTACTGCACTGTTGGAGCTGGGAACACAAGCATTTAGTTAGATATTACTGCACTGTTTGGAGCTCGGAACACAAGCATTTAGTTAGATACTACTGCACTGTTTGGAGCTGGGAACACAAGCATTTAGTTAGATATTACTGCACTGCTCGAGCTGGGAACACAAGCATTTAGTTAGATACTACTGCACTGTTTGGAGCTGGGAACACAAGCATTTAGTTAGATATTACTGCACTGTTTGGAGCTGGGAACACAAGCATTTAGTTAGATATTACTGCTGGAGCTCGGAACACAAGCATTTAGTTAGATACTACTGCACTGTTTGGAGCTAGGAACACAAGCATTTAGTTAGATACTACTGCACTGTTTGGAGCTGGGAACACAAGCATTTAGTTAGATACTACTGCACTGTTTGGAGCTGGGAACACAAGCATTTAGTTAGATATTACTGCACTGTTTGGAGCTGGGAACACAAGCATTTAGTTAGATACTACTGCACTGTTTGGAGCTGGGAACACAAGCATTTAGTTAGATATTACTGCACTGTTTGGAGCTGGGAACACAAGCATTTAGTTAGATACTACTGCACTGTTTGGAGCTGGGAACACAAGCATTTAGTTAGATACTACTGCACTGTTTGGAGCTGGGAACACAAGCATTTAGTTAGATACTACTGCACTGTTTGGAGCTGGGAACACAAGCATTTCTCCACACCCGCAATAACATCTGCTAAATATGTGTATGGACCAATAACATCTGCTAAATATGTGTATGGACCAATAACATCTGCTAAATATGGACCAATAACATCTGCTAAATATGTGAATGTGACCAATACAATTTGAATAATTTTGCACGCCCAATTTTTCAGTTTTTGATTTGTTAAAAAAGTTTGAAATATCCAATAAATGTCGTTCCACTTCATGATTGTGTCCCACTTGTTGTTGATTCTTCACAAAAAAATACAGTTTTATATCTTTATGTTTGAAGCCTGAAATGTGGGAAAAGGTCGCAAAGTTCAAGGGGGCCGAATACTTTCGCAAGGCACTGTATGTAATGAACAGACTAGGTCTATACTGCTCCTACATGGTGTAACAATACCAAAACAGTACACTACCGTTCAAAAGTTTGGGGTCACTTAGAAATGTCCTTGTTTTTGAAAGAAAAGCAATTTTTTCGGGCCATTAAAACAACATCAAATTGTAGCTGGAAATGGCAGATTTTTAATGGAATATCTACAAAGGCATACAGAGGCCCATTATCAGCAACCATCACTCCTGTGTTCCAATGGCACGTTGTGTTAGCTAATCCAAGTTTATCATTTTAAAAGGCTAATTGATCATTAGAAAACTCTTCTGCAATTATGTTAGCACAGCTGAAAATTGTTGTTCTGATTAAAGAAGCAATAACACTGGCCTTCTTTAGACTCGTTGAGTATCTGGAGCATCAGCATGTTCGATTACAGGCTCAAAATGGCCAGAAACAAAGACCTTCCTTCTGAAACTTGTCACTCTATTCTGGTTCTGAGAAATGAAGGCTATTCCATGTGAGATATTGCCAAGAAACTGAAGATCTCGTACAACGCTGTGTCCTACTCCTTTCACAGAACATCACAAACTGGCTCTAACCAGAATAGAAAGAGGAGTGGGAGGCCCCGGTGCACAACTGAGCAAGAGGACAAGTACATTAGAGTGTCTAGTTTGAGAAACAGAAGCCTCACAAGTCCTCGACTGGCAGCTTCATTAAATAGTACCCGCAAAACACCAGTTTCAACGTCAACAGTGAAGAGGCGACTCCGGGATGCTGGCCTTCTAGGTAGGCAGAGTTCCTCTGTCCAGTGTCTGTGTCCTTTTGAATAACAAACTGAAAGACTAATGAGCATCCTAAGGAAATGACATTGATTAAAATAGTAAGAATAGGATGTAATATCCAACCAGAAATATAAGCTTGTTTTACTACAGTCTTTGTAAACAATATAATTGTACCCAAAAAATTGTCAAGTTAGTTGAAAATGTTACATGTAAAATATGAAGTATCAAAACCAAATGTTCCCCTCTTTGTTATAATAATTAACATAGTGAGGCATGGGATGGAGTAATAACATGTAAATGTTCCCCCGTTTGTTATAATAATTAACATAGTGAGGCATGGGATGGAGTAATAACATGTAAATGTTACCCCCTTTGTTATTATAATTAACATAGTGAGGCATGGGATGGAGTAATAACATGTAAATGTTACCCCCTTTGTTAATATGTATTGGCAATACTTCACTTCATGGTGAGGCATGGAATAATAAAACATGTATATTTTGTCAGGCTGAATGTTTGAAATATGAGGTGATTTGAGACATGCTTCTTCAGTAGTGGAATAAAGACAATTAGCACTATAATGTTGTAAAGAAATACCGTGTATACTGGAGTGATGTAGGATTGTCAATCAAATTGTTCATAGACCAATTTTTGATAGTCCATGTGTATAGGCTGCAAGTACGTTGAAATTAAGTTGTTTTCAAATCGCTGAGCACAACCACCCGAAGAAGACGTCTTTTCAACTTTCACTTTCAACCAAAACCGACCATGATGGATGTCGGGTCTTATTGTCAACGTCTTTTTAATGACATTTTGCCATTGTAAATAAGACTTTGTTCTTAACTGACTTGCCTAGTTAAATAAAAGGTTACATTACTACAATGTTAAAAACATTGTACATTGTGACATCATTAAAATACTCCTGTGATTTTAAAACATTCTACATTGTGACATCATTAAACTACTCCTATTACAATGTTAAATCATTCTACATTGTGACATCATTAGAACACTCCTACTACAATGTTAAAATATTCTACATTGTGACATCATTTCATTGATTTCATGAAACAACTCATAAATGTATTTTCTGATGTCTAATCAGAGCTCTTTTATCAGAGTATCTCTTCCAACATTGATGACAGCTATGAGGTTTCTCTCCTGTGTGTTCTCTGGTGTGTAGTCAGATGGCTAGATGTAACAAAACTGTTCCCACATTGATCACAGCTATAAGGTTTCTCTCCTGTGTGTATTCTCAGGTGTGCTACCAGGTTGCCTGCATGAGCAAAACACTTTCCACATTGATTACAGCTATATGGTTTCTCTCCTGTGTGTGTTCTCTGGTGAATAGTCAGATTGCTGGATGTAACAAAACTCTTCCCACATTGATTACAGCTATAAGGTTTCTCTCCTGTGTGTGTTCTCTGGTGAATAGTCAGATTGCTGGATGTAACAAAACTCTTCCCACATTGATTACAGCCATGAGGTTTCTCTCCTGTGTGTGTTCTCTGGTGAATAGTCAGATTGCTAGATGTAGTAAAACTCCTCCCACATTGATCACAGGTATGAGGTTTCTCTCCTGTGTGAATTCTCTGGTGTGATTGTAATGTATATAATTTGGAAAATGTCTTCCCACATTGATCACAGCTATAAGGTTTCTCTCCTGTGTGTGTTCTCTGGTGAATAGTCAGATGACTAGATGTTGTAAAACTCTTCCCACATTGATCACAGCTATGGGGTTTCTCTCCAGTGTGAATTCTCTGGTGTGATTGTAATGTATATAGTTTTGAAAATGTCTTCCCACAGTCAGAGCAGCTATAAGATTTCTCTCCTGTGTGTGTTCTCTGGTGTGTTTTCAGGCTGCTTGGAGCATTAAAACTCTTCCCACATTGATCACAGCTATTACGTTTCTCTCCTGTATGGATTCTCTGATGTCTTTTGAGCTCTGCTGAAGAGGTGAATCTCTTCCAACAGTCAGAGCAGCAGTGAGATGTCTCTTCTGTGTGAAATCTCTGGTGCACTTTCAGTGAACCTGATATTGAGTAACTCTTCCCACGGTCAGAGCAGTGGAGAGATTTCTTCCCTGTGGGTTTCCGCTTGAGATGTTCTGATGTGGAGAGATTCTTGTCTGCCTCGTCAGCTTCATGAGGTTGTTGAGGCTCCCCAGTGGATCCACGATTGTCACGTCTCTCTCCTGTGTGAACAACAAGTCAAACAGATGGTTAAAGGCCCACAACAGAAATCCACTGTTTATTTTTTTAGCTAAAAAAGGTGATTCCCATGACGTGGTACAACAATTTACGTTCTTAATGAATGTTTAAATGCTTTTACAAACTTATTTGACAATCAGTGAACAACAGTCACATTTTGTCTTGTTTTTTTTCACTTTAGTTGTAAAGTTGATGATTCTAGAATATCTATATGGGCCCTTTTATGTGTTTGCTCAAATTTGCCACACGAGGATGATGTGCAATTTAGTTGCAGAAACTTCTCCCCGCTGAAGAAGAAACCACTAGTTATGGATGTAGAGATATGGTATATCTACGTTGAGAAAAAATGGTGAGTGACGATTGTAGTTTTCCACAATGTATTCTGAATATTACCACACATTATCAGCGCAAGATCAGGATGCTGCTGAAGGAAACTCACATTAAGCTCTGTGTCTATTCACTAATTCACCACCGTGGGGGGGAAACTCAGGGGAGTTCTCATAGGCTGACAGCAAAAATAGCCTCCATTTACAGGTTGCTTATGAGTGCATTTCACACTAGTTTTGGATTCTATCGTTTGTCCTGATTAATATAATGTTTAAGCAGTTTATACTTTTAAAAAAACAACAACATTGTAATACATTTTAGAATAAGGCTGTAACAAATGTGGAAAAAAGTCAAGGGGCCTGAATACTTTCCGAAGGCACTGTACACTGAATATGGAAAACATGACATTCACCTGGATCCACCTGGTCAGTGAATCAGAGAAGGGTGAAAGGTTAAGAGTTGACCCTGAACTGACAACCAATTAGCAAAATAAAAACAATCCCAATAAAAAGCTGTTTCAGCTGAGATCTATTTGTTTTGCATCAATGGGCTGCATCTCAATCCACCAATCATCTGTCTTCTCACATAAACGTCTGTAGCGCCCGAACAGCTTGGGCCTAAACACTGATACTGAAACCCCTCTGTGGAAAGGCAAGTCTCTCACAAAAAAACACATACAGTACCAGTCAAACGTTTTGGACTACATTTCTACATTGTAGAAATGTCTTGTTTTAAATGCTAGGAATCTTAGCGCAGTAGACATGCTCATGTTATTTATGTTAGTGCAGGGTGAGCTGCACACAGTGGACTTCCTACTAGGGTACTCTGCCTCAGTGCTTTCAAGGGGTTTTCTTATTTTTTACTACTTTCTACATTGTAGAATAATCAAAACAATGAAATAACACATATGGAATCATTTAGTAACCAAAAAAAAAAAGTTAAACAGATCAACAACAAAAAGGTGTGTTGAAACAAATATGCATTTTCATTGGATTTCAATTAACAGGTGAATTTCCTTCCTTCTGAATGCTTTTGAGACGCTGCTGGTCCGTGGTGTGTAATGAGGAGCAGCCAGACGCTGCTGGTCTGTGGTGTGTAATGAGGAGCAAACAGACACTGCTGGTCTGTGGTGTGTAATGAGGAGCAACCAGACGCTGCTGGTCCGTGGTGTGTAATGAGGAGCAACCAGACGCTGCTGGTCCGTGGTGTGTAATGAGGAGCAACCAGACGCTGCTGGTCCGTGGTGTGTAATGAGGAGCAACCAGACGCTGCTGGTCTGTGGTGTGTAATGAGGAGCAACCAGACGCTGCTGGTCTGTGGTGTGTAATGAGGAGCAACCAGATGCTGCTGGTCTGTGGTGTGTAATGAGGAGCAACCAGACGCTGCTGGTCCGTGGTGTGTAATGAGGAGCAACCAGACGCTGCTGGTCCGTGGTGTGTAATGAGGAGCAAACAGACGCTGCTGGTCTGTGCTGTGTAATGAGGAGCAACCAGACGCTGCTGGTCTGTGGTGTGTAATGAGGAGCAACCAGACGCTGCTGGTCTGTGCTGTGTAATGAGGAGCAACCAGACGCTGCTGGTCTGTGCTGTGTAATGAGGAGCAACCAGACGCTGCTGGTTTGTGGTGTGTAATGAGGAGCAACCAGACGCTGCTGATCTGTGGTGTGTAATGAGGAGCAACCAGACGCTGCTGGTCTGTGGTGAGTAATGAGGAGCAACCAGACGCTGCTGGTCTGTGGTGCGTAATGAGGAGCAACCAGACGCTGCTGGTCTGTGGTGTGTAATGAGGAGCAACCAGACACTGCTGGTCTGTGGTGTGTAATGAGGAGCAACCAGATGCTGTTGGTCTGTGGTGTGTAATGAGGAGCAACCAGACGCTGCTGGTCTGTGGTGTGTAATGAGGAGCAACCAGACACTGCTGGTCTGTGGTGTGTAATGAGGAGCAACCAGATGCTGTTGGTCTGTGGTGTGTAATGAGGAGCAACCAGACGCTGCTGGTCTGTGGTGTGTAATGAGGAGCAACCAGATGCTGTTGGTCTGTGGTGTGTAATGAGGAGCAACCAGACGCTGCTGGTCCGTGGTGTGTAATGAGGAGCAACCAGACGCTGCTGGTCTGTGGTGTGTAATGAGGAGCAACCAGACGCTGCTGGTCTGTGGTGTGTAATGAGGAGCAACCAGACGCTGCTGGTCTGTGGTGTGTAATGAGGAGCAACCAGACGCTGCTGGTCTGTGGTGTGTAATGAGGAGCAACCAGACGCTGCTGGTCCGTGGTGTGTAATGAGGAGCAACCAGACGCTGCTGGTCCGTGGTGTGTAATGAGGAGCAAACAGACGCTGCTGGTCTGTGCTGTGTAATGAGGAGCAACCAGACGCTGCTGGTCTGTGGTGTGTAATGAGGAGCACCCAGACGCTGCTGGTCTGTGCTGTGTAATGAGGAGCAACCAGACGCTGCTGGTCTGTGCTGTGTAATGAGGAGCAACCAGACGCTGCTGGTTTGTGGTGTGTAATGAGGAGCAACCAGACGCTGCTGATCTGTGGTGTTACCCCCTTTGTTATAATAATTAACATAGTGAGGCATGGGATGGAGTAATAACATGTAAATGTTCCCCCCTTTGTTATAATAATTAACATAGTGAGGCATGGGATGGAGTAATAACATGTAAATGTTCCCCCCTTTGTTATAATAATTAACATAGTGAGGCATGGGATGGAGTAATAACATGTAAATGTTACCCCCTTTGTTATTATAATTAACATAGTGAGGCATGGGATGGAGTAATAACATGTAAATGTTACCCCCTTTGTTAATATGTAGTGGCAATACTTCACTTCATGGTGAGGCATGGAATAATAAAACATGTATATTTTGTCAGGCTGAATGTTTGAAATATGAGGTGATTTGAGACATGCTTCTTCAGTAGTGGAATAAAGACAATTAGCACTATAATGTTGTAAAGAAATACCGTGTATACTGGAGTGATGTAGGATTGTCAATCAAATTGTTCATAGACCAATTTTTGATAGTCCATGTGTATAGGCTGCAAGTACGTTGAAATTAAGTTGTTTTCAAATCGCTGAGCACAACCACCCGAAGAAGACGTCTTTTCAACTTTCACTTTCAACCAAAACCGACCATGATGGATGTCGGGTCTTATTGTCAACGTCTTTTTAATGACATTTTGCCATTGTAAATAAGACTTTGTTCTTAACTGACTTGCCTAGTTAAATAAAAGGTTACATTACTACAATGTTAAAAACATTGTACATTGTGACATCATTAAAATACTCCTGTGATTTTAAAACATTCTACATTGTGACATCATTAAACTACTCCTATTACAATGTTAAAGCATTCTACATTGTGACATCATTAGAACACTCCTACTACAATGTTAAAATATTCTACATTGTGACATCATTTCATTGATTTCATGAAACAACTCATAAATGTATTTTCTGATGTCTAATCAGAGATCTTTTATCAGAGTATCTCTTCCAACATTGATGACAGCTATGAGGTTTCTCTCCTGTGTGTTCTCTGGTGTGTAGTCAGATGGCTAGATGTAACAAAACTGTTCCCACATTGATCACAGCTATAAGGTTTCTCTCCTGTGTGTATTCTCAGGTGTGCTACCAGGTTGCCTGCATGAGCAAAACACTTTCCACATTGATTACAGCTATATGGTTTCTCTCCTGTGTGTGTTCTCTGGTGAATAGTCAGATTGCTGGATGTAACAAAACTCTTCCCACATTGATTACAGCTATAAGGTTTCTCTCCTGTGTGTGTTCTCTGGTGAATAGTCAGATTGCTGGATGTAACAAAACTCTTCCCACATTGATTACAGCCATGAGGTTTCTCTCCTGTGTGTGTTCTCTGGTGAATAGTCAGATTGCTAGATGTAGTAAAACTCCTCCCACATTGATCACAGGTATGAGGTTTCTCTCCTGTGTGAATTCTCTGGTGTGATTGTAATGTATATAATTTGGAAAATGTCTTCCCACATTGATCACAGCTATAAGGTTTCTCTCCTGTGTGTGTTCTCTGGTGAATAGTCAGATGACTAGATGTTGTAAAACTCTTCCCACATTGATCACAGCTATGGGGTTTCTCTCCAGTGTGAATTCTCTGGTGTGATTGTAATGTATATAGTTTTGAAAATGTCTTCCCACAGTCAGAGCAGCTATAAGATTTCTCTCCTGTGTGTGTTCTCTGGTGTGTTTTCAGGCTGCTTGGAGCATTAAAACTCTTCCCACATTGATCACAGCTATTACGTTTCTCTCCTGTATGGATTCTCTGATGTCTTTTGAGCTCTGCTGAAGAGGTGAATCTCTTCCAACAGTCAGAGCAGCAGTGAGATGTCTCTTCTGTGTGAAATCTCTGGTGCACTTTCAGTGAACCTGATATTGAGTAACTCTTCCCACGGTCAGAGCAGTGGAGAGATTTCTTCCCTGTGGGTTTCCGCTTGAGATGTTCTGATGTGGAGAGATTCTTGTCTGCCTTGTCAGCTTCATGAGGTTGTTGAGGCTCCCCAGTGGATCCACGATTGTCACGTCTCTCTCCTGTGTGAACAACAAGTCAAACAGATGGTTAAAAAGGCCCACAACAACAGAAATCCACTGTTTATTTTTTTTTTAGCTAAAAAGGTGATTCCCATGACGTGGTACAACAATTTACGTTCTTAATGAATGTTTAAATGCTTTTACAAACTTATTTGACAATCAGTGAACAACAGTCACACTTTGTCTTGTTTTTTTTTCACTTTAGTTGTAAAGTTGATGATTCTGGAATATCTATATGGGCCCTTTTCTGTGTTTGCTCAAATTTGCCACACGAGGACGATGTGCAATTCAGTTGCAGAAACTTCTCCCCGCTGAAGAAGAAACCACTACGTAGAGATGTGGTATATCTACGTTGAGAAAAAATGGTGAGTGACGATTGTAGTTTTCCACAATGTATTCTGAATATTACCATACATTATCAGCGCAAGATCAGGATGCTGCTGAAGGAAACTCACATTAAGCTCTGTGTCTATTCACTAATTCACCACCGTGGGGGGGAAACTCAGGGGAGTTCTCATAGGCTGACAGCAAAAATAGCCTCCATTTACAGGTTGAATATGAGTGCATTTCACACTAGTTTTGGATTCTATTGTAAGGCTCGTTTGTCCTGCTTAATATAATGTTTAAGCAGTTTATACTTTTTTAAAAACAACAACATTGTAATACATTTTAGAATAAGGCTGTAACAAATGTGGAAAAAAGTCAAGGGGCCTGAATACTTTCCGAAGGCACTGTACACTGAATATGGAAAACATGACACTGACCAGGTGGATCCAGGTGAATCAGAGAAGGGTGAAAGGTTAAGAGTTGACCCTGAACTGACAACCAATTAGCAAAATAAAAACAATCCCAATAAAAAGCTGTTTCAGATCTATTTGTTTTGCATCAATGGGCTGCATCTCAATCCACCAATCATCTGTCTTCTCACATAAACGTCTGTAGCGCCCGAACAGCTTGGGCCTAAACACTGATACTGAAACCACTCTGTGGAAAGGCAAGTCTCTCACAAAAAAACACATACAGTACCAGTCAAACGTTTTGGACTACATTTCTACATTGTAGAAATGTCTTGTTTTAAATGCTAGGAATCTTAGCGCAGTAGACATGCTCATGTTATTTATGTTAGTGCAGGGTGAGCTGCACACAGTGGACTTCCTACTAGGGTACTCTGCCTCAGTGCTTTCAAGGGGTTTTCTTATTTTTTACTACTTTCTACATTGTAGAATAATCAAAACAATGAAATAACACATATGGAATCATGTAGTAACCAAAAAAAAAAAGTTAAACAGATCAACAACAAAAAGGTGTGTTGAAACAAATATGCATTTTCATTGGATTTCAATTAACAGGTGAATTTCCTTCCTTCTGAATGCTTTTGAGACAGTTGGCATTCTCAACCAGTTTCATGAGATAGTCACCTGGAATATATTTCAATTAACAGGTGAATTTCCTTCCTTCTGAATGCTTTTTGAGACAGTTGGCATTCTCAACCAGTTTCATGAGATAGTCACCTGGAATACATTTCAATTAACAGGTGAATTTCCTTCCTTCTGAATGCTTTTGAGACAGTTGGCATTCTCAACCAGTTTCATGAGATAGTCACCTGGAATACATTTCAATTAACAGGTGAATTTCCTTCCTTCTGAATGCTTTTTGAGACAGTTGGCATTCTCAACCAGTTTCATGAGATAGTCACCTGGAATACATTTCAATTAAATGGTGTGCCGTCTTAAAAAGTTAATTTGTGGAATTTCTTTCTTCAATGCTTTTGAGCCAATCAGTTGTGTTGTGACAAGATAGGGTTGGTATGCAGACGACAGCCCTATTTGGTAAAAGACAAAGTTCATATCATAGCAAGAACACCTTAAATAAGCAAAGAAAAACGACAGTCCATTATTACTTTAATACATGACGGTCAGTCAATCCGGAACGTGTCAAGTTTCTTCAAGTACAGTCGCAAAAAACCATCAAGCGCTATGATGACATTGTCTCTCATGAGGACCGCCACAGGAAAGGAAGACCCAGAGTTACCTCTGCTGCAGAGGATCAGTTCATTAGAGTTAACTGTCTCTCATGAGGACCGCCACAGGAAAGGAAGACCCAGAGTTACCTCTGCTGCTGAGGATAAGTTCATTAGAGTTAACTGTCTCTCATGAGGACCGCCACAGGAAAGGAAGACCCAGAGTTACCTCTGCTGCAGAGGATAAGTTCATTAGAGTTAACTGTCTCTCATGAGGACCACCACAGGAAAGGAAGACCCAGAGTTACCTCTGCTGCAGAGGATCAGTTCATTAGAGTTAACTGTCTCTCATGAGGACCACCACAGGAAAGGAAGACCCAGAGTTACCTCTGCTGCAGAGGATAAGTTCATTAGAGTTAACTGTCTCTCATGAGGACCGCCACAGGAAAGGAAGACCCAGAGTTACCGCTGCTGCTGAGGATAAGTTCATTAGAGTTACCTGTCTCTCATGAGGACCACCACAGGAAAGGAAGACCCAGAGTTACCTCTGCAGCAGAGTATCAGTATTAGAGTTACCAGCCTCAAATTGCAGACCAAATAAATGCTTCACAGAGTTCAAGTAACAGACACATCTCAACATCAACTGTTCAGAGGAGACTGTGTGAATCAGGCCTTCAATGTCGAATTGCTGCAAAGAAACCACTACTAAGGGACACCAATAAAGAAACTTGCTTGGGCCAAGAAACACGAGCAATGGACATTAGACCGGTGGAAATCTGTCCTTTAGTCTGATGAGTCCAAATTTGACATTTTTGGTTCCAACCGCCGTGTCTTTGTGAGACGCAGAGTAGGTGAACGGATGACCTCCACATGTCTGGTTCTCACTGTGAAGCATGGAGGAGGAGGTGTGATGGTGTGGGGGGTGCTTTGCTGGTGACTCTGTCTGGGATTTATTTAGAATTCAAGGCACACTTAACCAGCATGGCTACCACAGCATTCTGCAGCGATACACCATCTCATCTGGTTTGCACTTAGACTATAATTTTGTTATTCAACAGGACAATGACCTAACACACCTCCAGGCTTGGTAAGGGCTATTTGACCAAGAAGGAGAGTGATGGAGTACTGCATCAGATGGCCTCCACAATCACCCGACCTCAACCCAATTGAGATGGTTTGGGATGAGTTGGACGGCAGAGTGAAGGAAAAGCAGCCAACAAGTGCTCAGCATATGTGGGAACTCCTTAAAGACTGTTGGAAAAGCATTCCAGGTGAAGCTGGTTGAGAGAATGCCAAGAGTGTGCAAAGCTGTCATCGAGACAGAGCGGCTACATTGAAGAATAACACTAACACTTTGGTTACTACATGATTCCATGTGTGTTATTTCATAGTTTTGATGTCTTCACTGTTATTCTACAACATAGAAAATAGAAACATAGAAAATAGTAAATAGAAAATAAAAACTTGAGGCGGTGTGAAGTAGGAAGTCCACTGTGTGCAGCTCACCCTGCACTAACATAAATAACATGAGCATGTCTACTTCGCTAAGCTTCCCAGTAAAGCAATTAAAACAATCAAGCATCCCAGAAGTGCTAAAATAGCCCACGTTAACATACAGTGGGGAGAAAATGCAAAACCGGCAGTGTTTCCTACTTACAAAGCATGTAGAGGTCTGTAATTTTTACTTAAGTCATGCAATAAAATGCAAATTAATTACTTAAAAATCATACGTGATTTTCTGGATTTTTATTTTAGATTCCATCTCTCACAGTTGAAGTGTACCTATGATAAAAAATTACAGACCTCTACATGCTTTGTAAGTGGGAAAACCCGCAAAATCGGCAGTGTATCAAATACTTGTTCTCCCCACTGTATGTAGCTTAAAAAACAACAATACTTTGCTTGTAACAGTTGACATTCATATTCTGACTATCTCTGAAACTCACTTAGATAACACCTTTGATGATACAGTGGTAGCAATACATGGTTATAACAGCTACAGAAAAGACAGAATTTCCAAAGGTGGAGGTGTGGCTGTTTTATATTCAGAACCACATTCCTGTAACGCTTAGAGATGATCTCATGTGAAATGAAGTAATATGGCTACAGGTTCATCTGCCTCACCTAAAGCCCATTCTGGTGGGAAGCTGCTATAGACAGTCAGTATCTGGATAATGTTAAATACTGTTGAAGTAATATGGCTACAGGTTAATCTGCCTCACCTGAAGCCCATTCTGGTGGGAAGCTGCTATAGACAGTCAGTATCTGGATAATGTTAAATACTGTTGAAGTAATATGGCTACAGGTTAATCTGCCTCACCTGAAGCCCATTCTGGTGGGAAGTTGCTATAGACCAAGTGCTAACAGTCAGTATCTGGATAATATGTGTGAAATGCTTGATAATGTATCTGATATAAGAGGTCAGGCTGGGCCTAATATAGTGTATAAGAGGTCAGGCTGGGCCTAATATAGTGTATAAGAGGTCAGGCTGGGCCTAATATAGTGTATAAGAGGTCAGGCTGGGCCTAATATAGTGTATAAGAGGTTATTCAAGTGATTCATATGTTGTTGATGTGAATAATATTTGTTGGTCCGTGGTGTGTAATGAGGAGCAACCAGATACTGCTGGTCTGTGGTGTGTAATGAGGAGCAACCAGATGCTGCTGGTCTGTGGTGTGTAATGAGAAACAACCAGACACTGCTGGTCTGTGGTCTGTAATGAGGAGCAACCAGACGCTGCTGGTCTGTGGTGTGTGATGAGGAGCAACCAGACGCTGCTGGTCTGTGGTGTGTAATGAGGAGCAACCAGACGCTGCTGGTCTGTGGTGTGTAATGAGGAGCAACCAGACACTGCTGGTCTGTGCTGTGTAATGAGGAGCAACCAGACGCTGCTGGTCTGTGGTGTGTAATGAGGAGCAACCAGACGCTGCTGGTCTGTGGTGCAATGACTTATCAACAGCTCTAACAACTTGACCTCCACTAGAGTCAGTGGGGGGGGTTGGCTGAGGGTTGGCTGAATATTATACAATGACTTATCAACAGTTCTAACAATTTGACCTCCACAGGAAATCTACACTGGTAGCTATAGAAAGACCCATATAATATATCACCATTGATTCCTGAAGAATAGAGCTTATAAACGACTCATGTTTCAACTGTCTCACCCCATCAGAAACCAATATATACGCCTGTATGACGCCACTGTTTGTAAACAAACACTGTATAGCTTCAAAATTAGGTTAAAACTCTCATTATGACCTCATGAATGAATTCTAGAATATACTATATATTCTAGAAACCTGGTTAAACGATCATTATGACCTCACTGATTAATTCTAGAATGGCCAGTCCTTGTATTCATAGTGAATTCAGGGGGAGGCCCTGAGCTGAACTCAAACCTGGGTCCAGTGACTGTCAAGTCAACACCTTTTAACTGTTACGCCAAGATGTCTGAACTTCTTGATGAGGTCGCTAGGTGTTGGGTTATGGTTTCTACAATATCGTTCTCTATGAATTTGAGAGTGGTTACACTTCTCCTTCCCCCATCCCTCGGCTGTTAACCAAGTCTCTGGGCAGCCATTTTGTTGCTGTTTAAATCCGAGGTTGCCCCTTTAAAAAAAAGCCACAATCAACCAATCTTGGTTGTGGTAATAAGATGATGGATGGGGCTGGAGAAATGTAACTACTCTCAAATTCATAGACAGACCGATGGATGCAAGGACTGACCATCCATGATATCAACATTATAGTTTTAACCATGTTGAGGCGAAACAGTGTTGATTTACATTGTTTCTTAACATTGGAGTAAAAAAAGCTTATTTGGGTTCTGATGGGGTACAACAGTTGAACTAAGCTCATGAGGCATGTGTTATATTCTTCAAGAATCAATGGCTATAAATTAATAATTTACAAGTAATAATATAAATGTAGCATTTGCAGATTTCCGCTTTAACACCAAACATCAGTTCAACAACTGCAGAGTTTGTGCCTGTTTTTAAAACAGTACTTACTAGTGTTAATCGAGGAACGGTTTCTCAAAACCATCTTACTGCTAACTTCATCGTTAGAACCATTGGATGCCTTAAAATGCCTTTGGGAAACCGGGCCCAGATATTCCGTTTCCTCATCTTCTTCCTCCTCCTTTTTCGACGTGACAGTCATCTCCTCCTCTTTATCTTCCTCCTCTTCTTTTACTGTAACATCCTCCTCCTCTTTCACTCTGAACGAGTCTTCCTCTTCTTTCACTGAAACGTCTTTCTCTTCTTCTTTCACGGTAACAGCCTCACCCTCTACTTGTTTTTGTATTGTAACTGCCTCCTCTTCCTCCTCCTCTTTCATGAGACCCTCTTCCTCCGTCCAGCAGACCTCCTCTTCTTTATCAGGAGAGTAGTTTAGTGAACTCATTGTCGGAGATGTTAGCTAGCTATGCTAATGCTAACTTAACCAGCCAGCTAGAAGACCAATAATAACAACGCCGTAAATGGGATAACTAACAAGACGACAGAAGTGTGTTTAAAACCTAGTGGCTAATAAACACTAAAGCCTCTAAAGATCTTTATTGGTTCGTCTATTTTGTCTAGCAAGCTACCGAGGTGTCTGACTAACTGTTGCTGCTGTTGAAAGAAGCGTTCCGTCCACTAGATTATACGTCACATCAGCAGCATCGCCTTAAAGTTTCAGACCGCCATCTGCTGACTGGAGTGGGTAACGCAGTTGAGTAAAATGTATATTTTATTTTCAGAAAAAAAAAGTTAAACGGTAGGAAGTTTTTTCTTTATCACCTTTCTTTATCACCTGGAAGCAATGAGCCCAATCAGTCCTCCATGACAAACAACATCGTAAACAACAGAGTAGGCGCATAAAGTGCTTAGTTTTAGGGTTATGCTCAGGTTAAACAAATTGATACTTCATAGTTCAAAAGTCTTATTCCTGAAGACTGTAAAATATGACAGAAATGTGTATCTTTTAGGCCTAAAGATATAACGGGGCGTTATGGGTAGCCTAGTGGTTAGAGCGTTGGACTAGTAACCGGAAGGAATCGTTTTATTATCTGTAGTAGAAAGCGATGGGTTAGAAGAAGCCTAAATAAAATTCATAGTTAAACAAAACATCAATTTATGGCCAGCTATGTCTATATCTAACATTATCCTGCAATAGATGTTACAATTTGTAATATTACGTCTGTCTTCTTCTGATGCCTCTTAAGCAGGTTGATGTTTATTGTCATGAGTCTCGTCTTGTCGGCAGAACTGACAGATTTCCGCTAGACGGACCAGCTGGAGTAAAAATGTGCGATATTGTAAAAATGCATGAAAAAACCAATGTAATGTTAGGGTTAGCAGTGTGGTTAATGTTAGGGTTATTTAAGGTTAGGTTTAGGCATTAGGGTTAGCAGTATGGTTAATGTTAGGGTTATTTAAGGTTAGGTTTAGGCATTAGGGTTAGCTGTGTGGTTAGGGTTATTTAAGGTTAGGTTTAGGCATTAGGGTTAGCAGTATGGTTAATGTTAGGGTTATTTAAGGTTAGGTTTAGGCATTAGGATTAGCAATATGGTTAAGGTTAGGATTATTTAAGGTTAGGTTTAGGCATTAGGGTTAGCAGTGTGGTTAAGGTTAGGCATTAGGGTTAGCGGTATGGTTAAGGTTAGGGGTATTTAAGGTACGGTTTAGGCATTAGGGTCAGCAGTATGGTTAAGGTTAGGCATTAGGGTTAGCAGTATGGTTAAGGTTAGGTTTCAAATCAGATTTTTGGTACTAACCTGTGGTCTTCAGGGGAGGATAATCTAAAAGTAATCAGATTACTTAATGATTACAATTCTGGATAGGTAACTAGTAACTAACAGATTACATTTAGAAAGTAACCTATCCAACCCAGGATACAGTATAAAGGTCTCTCCATGGGTGGGAGATGGACATTTAAGATGATCAACACCCTCTTTATATTACTGACTTGTTGACTGATTGATCCATTCATCCTTCCATCCCTCCTCACTCAGCCTTCCTCTCCTCTGAAGACCCAGTGAGGTTGGAGGTCAGTCAGAGAGCTGTTGAGGGACTGGTTAGGATGAACACTTCTACAGCCAGAGAGGTGAGAGGTCACACATGGTTTAGATGGTAAATATTTATGTCCCCTTAGCGGTTCATCACATCAGCCAAAGGTAATATGTTCCATCATCCATGTTTATTTACATTAGTACAAATTGTCCACTGATATTGGTGTAATTTCTCACCCCTTCTGGCTGTATGAAAGTTAATTTCCCATCAGGCACACATTTGTTCTTTGATATTATGAAGGTCATTTGTGTGAAATGTACATTCACCCCATCTCTTTACTTTGGTTATGCATATTCAGTGGCCTGACTGATTGGACAAAACCGAGCGTAGATTGGACATCGGGTAGAGGCATTGGATAATAAAAACTATCTTTTGTCAGGCAGAATGTTTGAAATATGAGTAGGTGATTCGAGTAATGCTTCTTCAGTAGTGGAATAAAGACAATTAGCACTTGAATGTTGTAAAGAAAAATACTGGAGTGTCAGATGGTTAATAAAACTGTTCATTGTTAATAAAACTGTTAATTGTTAATAAAACTGTTAATTGTTAATAAAACTGTTCATTGTTAATAAAACTGTTAATTGTTAATAAAACTGATCATTGTTAATAAAACTGTTCATTGTTAATAAAACTGGAGTGATGTCAGATTGTTAATAAAACTGGAGTGATGTCAGATTGTTAATAAAACTGGAGTGATGTCAGATTGTTAATAAAACTGGAGTGATGTCAGATTGTTAATAAAACTGGAGTGATGTCAGATTGTTAATAAAACTGGAGTGATGTCAGATTGTTAATAAAACTGGAGTGATGTCAGATTGTTAATAAAACTGGAGTGATGTCAGATTGTTAATAAAACTGGAGTGATGTCAGATTGTTAATAAAACTGGAGTGATGTCAGATTGTTAATAAAACTGTTCATTTACCGTTTTTTTATATATAAAAGCCTCCATGCTGCAAGTTGAAACTACAACCTGCAAAAATACGTACTTTCAAAATAAATGTCATGAATTTAGATTGGATGTCAGAATAGTCTTTCCTTGGTGTTGCTAGGTGGGATAGCCCCAATGTCAAAACACAGTTTTAACCTGTCCGAATCAATAAGCAATTTCCAGAAACAACAAGAGGCAATAAATCACTGATATATCTATTAGGGTGGAAATCAGGCTAACATTCTATTGATGCTAACACAACTAAAAAAAAACACATGGAAATGGGAGATATCTTTTACCTCACTGGTTAGAGGACAACCTGCAGAAGACAGTCAGCTACATTTTGGAGTGATGCATTTAAATTTAGGGGTCGCTAAGCAAAGGAACACAACACTTATTTGTCATCACTCATATAAATATCACGTTGAAATCAATTGTGCCGAGAGAAGGAGATGAGGTTGCACTTCCTGTTAAAACTAACAGCTCAAAAACCACAAGGAATCTGGGAATAATGTGTACATCATTGGTTAGAGTACAATTTGTAGAAAACAGCTAGCTACATTTTGAAGTGTTGCATTTTGATTCAAGTGGGTCCCCGACGAGGTAAGTCTAACACAACACGATGTTAATCACATAAATAGTACTCTTTCATTTCAGACCCTGAATTTTTCCCCTGATGAAGCTCATATCCATATCATGCTGAAATCAATAGAACAGGGGGCAAATGTTTAGGGTTCTACATTATGACATCATTAAAATACTCCTACTATAATGTTAAAACATTCTACATTGTGACATCATTAAAATACTTCTACTACAATGTTAAATCATTCTACATTGTGACCTCATTAAAATACTCCTACTACAATGTTAAAACATTCTACATTGTGACATTATTTCATTGATATCATGAAACAAGTCCTTCATGTATGTACTTTCTGATGTTTTATCAGAGATCTTTTACCAGAGTAACTCTTCCCACATTGATCACAGCTATGAGGTTTCTCTCCTGTGTGTGTTCTCCGGTGTGCAATCAGGATATTTGCCTGAGTGAAACTCTTCCCACATTGATCACAGCTAAAAGGTTTCTCTCCTGTGTGTGTTCTCTGGTGCATAGTCAGACAGCTAGATGTAACAAAACTCTTCGCACATTGATCACAGCTATAAGGTTTCTCTCCAGTGTGTGTTCTCAAATGTACCATCAGGTTGCTTGAGTGAGTAAACCTCTTCTCACATTGACTACAGCTATAAGGTTTCTCTCCTGTGTGTGTTCTCTCGTGAATAGTCAGCTGGCTAGATGAAGTAAAACTCTTCCCACATTGACTACAGCTATAAGGTCTATCTCCTGTGTGTGTTCTCTGATGTGTTTTCAGGCTGCTTGGAACATTAAAACTCTTCCCACATCGATCACAGCTATAAGGTTTCTCACCAGTGTGTATTCTCTGGTGTATAGTCAGACTGCTAGATGTAACAAATCTCTTCCCACATTGATCACAGCTATAAGGTTTCTCTCCTGTGTGTGTTTTCTGGTGTGCTTTCAGGCTGCTTGTAACACTAAAACTCTTCCCACATTGATCACAGCTATTAGGTTTCTCTCCCGTGTGGATTCTCAGATGTCTTTTAAGGTCAGCTGAAGAGGGGAATCTCTTCCCACAGTCAGAGCAGCGGTGAGGATTCTTCCCTGTGGGTTTCCGCTGGTGTTTGAGGTGTTCTGATGTGGAGAGACTCTTCTCTGTCTCTTCAGCATCATGATGTTGTTGAGGCTCCCCAGAGGATCCACGATAGTCACATCCTTCTCCTGTGTGAACAACAAAGTCAGACAGATGGTTAAAGGCCCACAACAGCAGTAATCCACTGTTTATTTTAACTAAAAAGTGATGAACATGATGTTGTGTCCAAACTTGTTTAACAATTGTCTTAAGACAGAAGGAGCGGCAGGGTAGCCTAGTGGTTAGAGCGTTGTACTAGTAACCGAAAGGTTGCAAGTTCATATCCCCGAGCTGACAAGGTACAAATCTGTTGTTCTGCCCCTGAACAAGGCAGTTAACCCACTAGGCCGTCATTGAAAATAAGAATTTGTTCTTAACTGACTTGCCGAGTTAAATAAAGGTTAAATAAAGGTTAAATAAAAAATGAATTTTCTTCTTCGGGTTTCTTTTTTTCTTCGGCAAGTTAAGGTGAGACATCTGTTTCTCAAACTAGACATTTCTAATGTACCTGACCACCCCAGTAAAACTAATCCCGTCTGAATAGGGCTGTTTCCTGTTTCTCAAACTAGGCATTTCTAATGTACCTGCCCACCCCAGTAAAACTAAACATATCCTAATAGGGCTGTTTCCTGTTTCTCAAACTAGACATTTCTAATGTACCTGCCCACCCCAGTAAAACTAAACATATCCTAATAGGGCTGTTTCCTGTTTCTCAAACTAGACATTTCTAATGTACCTGCCCACCCCAGTAAAACTAATCATATCCTAATAGGGCTGTTTCCTGTTTCTCAAACTAGACATTTCTAATGTACCTGCCCACCCCAGTAAAACTAATCATATCCTAATAGGGCTGTTTCCTGTTTCTCAAACTAGACATTTCTAATGTACCTGCCCACCCCAGTAAAACTAATCATATCCTAATAGGGCTGTTTCCTGTTTCTCAAACTAGACATTTCTAATGTACCTGCCCACCCCAGTAAAACTAATCATATCCTAATAGGGCTGTTTCCTGTTTCTCAAACTAGACATTTCTAATGTACCTGCCCACCCCAGTAAAACTAATCATATCCTAATAGGGCTGTTTCCTGTTTCTCAAACTAGACATTTCTAATGTACCTGCCCACCCCAGTAAAACTAATCCCATCCTAATAGGGCTGTTTCCTGTTTCTCAAACTAGACATTTCTAATGTACCTGCCCACCCCAGTAAAACTAAACATATCCTAATAGGGCTGTTTCCTGTTTCTCAAACTAGACATTTCTAATGTACCTGCCCACCCCAGTAAAACTAATCATATCCTAATAGGGCTGTTTCCTGTTTCTCAAACTAGACATTTCTAATGTACCTGACCACCCCAGTAAAACTAACCCCATCCTAATAGGGCTGTTTCCTCATCTCTGCTGCTGCTGCTGCCTCCGCCGCATCCTGACCCAGTCTGTAATACCTACATGTTTCAAGCAAACCACCATAATCCCTGTGCACAAGAACCAAGCCAACTGGTTTAAATGGTTTAAATAGCACTCACATCTGTAGCCATGAAATGCTTTGAAAGGCTACTTCATGGCTCACATCAGCACCATCATCCCAGAAACCCTAGACCCACTCCAATTCACATACCGCCCCAACAGATCCACAGATGATTGCAATCTCTATTGCACTCCACACTGCCCTTTCCCACCTGGACAAAAGGAACACCTATGTGAGAATGTTATTCATTGACTACAGCTCAGCGTCCAACACCATAGTCCTTCAAAGCTCATCACTAAGCTAAGGACCCGGGGGTGAGGGGCTCTCTGGGATCCATCCGTCTTGGATGGTTTGTGACCTGGCGGTTGAGAGCTTGGGCCGGTGGCCAACAGGAGCTTGGTGAGAGATCTGTCGACGTTCCCTTGGGCGGGGCGCTTGACCCTGGTTGCTCCTGTGTGTCGCTCTGGACGGGAGTCTGCAAGATGACTAAGTGTAATGTAAATGTTGAGCAGCTTGTTTTAATAATCAATTTCTTTAAAAAAAAATAATCTGCCATACTGATCCTCTACTTCCAAGTTCACCCACAACTGTATGGCAGCGCAACACTCCAACACCATCATTAAGCTGGCTGACAACCAGACGGTGGTAGGCCTGATCACAGATGATGATGAGACAGGCTATAGGGAGGAGGTCAGAGACTTGACAGTGTGGTGCCAGGATAACAACCTCTTCCTCAACGTGGGCAAGACAAAGGAGATGATCGTGGACTACAGGAAACGGAGGGCCGAACACGCCCCCATTCACATTGACAAAACACACCAAGACAGTCGTGAAGAGGGCACAACAAAGCCTATCCCCCCTCAGGAGACTGAAAAGATTTGGCATGGGTCCTCAGATCCGGCAGCTGCACCATCGAGGGCATCCTGAACGGTTGCATCACTACCTGGTATGGCAACTGCTCGGACTCCAACCGCAAGGCACTGCGTACGGCCCAGTACATCACTGGGGCCAAACATCCTGCCATCCAGGACCTCTATACCAGGCGGTGTCAGAGGAAGGCTCCAAAAATTGTCAAATGACTCCAGCCACCCAAGTGACAGACAGTACTCTCTGCTACCGCACAGCAAGCAGTACCAGATTGCCAAGCCTGGGACCAAAAGGCTCCTGAACAGCTTCTACCCCCAAACCATAAGACCGCTGGACAGCTAATCAAAATGGCCACCCAGACTATTTACATTGACCCCCACCTTTTTTCCCCCCTTAACTCACTACACTCCACCCGCACACTCACTACACTCTACCCGCACACTGACCAGACTCTACCTGCACACTGATCAGACTCTACCTGCACACTGACCAGACTCTACCTGCACACTGACCAGACTACCTGCACACTGACCACTCTCTACCTGCACACTGACCAGACTCTACCTGCACACTGACCAGACTCTACCTGCACACTGACCACTCTCTACCTGCACACTGACCACTCTCTACCTGCACACTGACCAGACTCTACCTGCACACTGACCAGACTCTACCTGCACACTCACCACTCTCTACCTGCACACTCACCACTCTCTACCTGCACACTCACCACTCTCTACCTGCACACTGACCAGACTCTACCTGCACACTGACCAGACTCTACCTGCACACTGACCAGACTCTACCTGCACACTCACCACTCTCTACCTGCACACTCACCACTCTCTACCTGCACACTCACCACTCTCTACCTGCACACTGACCAGACTCTACCTGCACACTGATCAGACTCTACCTGCACACTGACCAGGCTCTACCTGCACACTGACCAGACTCTACCTGCACACTGACCAGACTCTACCTGCACACTCACTACACACTGACCACTCTTTACCTGCACACTGACCAGACTCTACCTGCACACTGACCAGACTCTACCTGCACACTCACCACACTCTACCTGCACACTGACCACTCTCTACCTGCACACTGACCAGACTCTACCTGCACACTGACCAGACTCTACCTGCACACTGACCACTCTCTACCTGCACACTGACCAGACTCTACCTGCACACTGACCAGACTCTACCTGCACACTGACCAGACTCTACCTGCACACTGACCACTCTCTACCTGCACACTGACCAGACTCTACCTGCACACTGACCAGACTCTACCTGCACACTGACCAGACTCTACCTGCACACTGACCAGACTCTACCTGCACACTCACTACACTCTACCTGCACACTGACCACACTCTACCTGCACACTGACCAGACTCTACCTGCACACTCACTACACTCTACCTGCACACTGACCACACTCTACCTGCACACTGATCAGACTCTACCTGCTCACTGACCAGACTCTACCTGCACACTGACCAGACTCTACCTGCACACTGACCAGACTCTACCTGCACACTGACCAGACTCTACCTGCACACTGACCAGACTCTACCTGCACACTGACCAGACTCTACCTGCACACTCACTACACTCTACCTGCACACTGACCAGACTCTACCTGCACACTGACCAGACTCTACCTGCACACTGACCAGACTCTACCTGCACACTCTACCTGCACACTGACCAGACTCTACCTGCACACTCTACCTGCACACTGACCAGACTCTACCTGCACACTCACCACACTCTACCTGCACACTCTACCTGCACACTCACTACACTCTACCTGCACACTGACCAGACTCTACCTGCACACTCACCACACTCTACCTGCACACTCTACCTGCACACTCACTACACTCTACCTGCACACTGACCAGACTCTACCTGCACACTCACCACACTCTACCTGCACACTCTACCTGCACACTCACTACACTCTACCTGCACACTGACCAGACTCTACCTGCACACTCACCACACTCTACCTGCACACTCTACCTGCACACTCACCACACTCTACCTGCACACTCACCACACTCTACCTGCACACTCTACCTGCACACTCACTACACTCTACCTGCACACTCACCACACTCACCACACTCTACCTGCACACTCACCACACTCTACCTGCACACTCACCACTCTCTACCTGCACACTGACCAGACTCTACCTGCACACTCACTACACTCTACCTGCACACTCACTACACTCTGACCAGACTCTACCCATACACTCACCAAACTACCCGCACACTGACACTCCAACACTACTAGTGTTGCACAGGAATGTAACGGTAGCAAAACATTATGATACACTACATGACCAACAGGACACTTACATGACCAACGGGACACTACATGACCAACGGGACACTCACTACATGACCAACAGTATGTGGACACTACATGACCAACAGTATGTGGACCAACAGTATGTGGACACAGTATGTGGGAAAAGAATTGGCAGAATATTATACAATTTGACAGCTGTAACAACTTGACCCCCACAGGAAATCTACACTGGCAATTATAGAATATACTATATATCATAGGAACCTGGTAACACTATCATTATGACATCATGGATGAATTCTAGAATATACTATATAGCCTAGAAACCTGGTTAAATTATCATTATGACATCATGGATGAATTCTAGAATATACTATATAGCCTAGAAACCTGGTTAAACTATCATTATGACATCATGGATGAATTCTAGAATATACTATATATCCTAGAAACCTGGTTAAACTATCATTATGACATCATGGATGAATTCTAGAATATACTATATAGCCTAGAAACCTGGTTAAACTATCATTATGACATCATGGATGAATTCTAGAATATACTATATATCCTAGAAACCTGGTTAAACTATCATTATGACCTCATGGATCAATTCTAGAATATACTATATATCCTAGAAACCTGGTTAAACTATCATTATGACATCATAGATGAATTCTAGAATATATCCTAGAAACGTGGTTTAACTATTATTATAACATCATGGATGAATTCTAGAATATACTATATATCCTAGAAACCTGGTTAAACTATCATTATGACATCATAAATGAATTCTAGAATATACTATATATCCTAGAAACCTGGTTAAACTATCATTATGACATCATAGATGAATTCTAGAATATACTATATATCCTAGAAACCTGGTTAAACTATCATTATGACATCATGGATGAATTCTAGAATATACTATATATCCTAGAAACCTGGTTAAACTATCATTATGACCTCATGGATGAATTCTAGAATATACTATATAGCCTAGAAACCTGGTTAAACTATCATTATGACCTCATAAATGAATTCTAGAATATACTATATATCCTAGACAATTTGACCCCCACAGGAAATCTCCACTGGCAGTTATAGAAATACACATTTACTATATAATTATTGAAGAATATACCTTATAAATGCCTCAAAAATGTCAACAGTATTACCCTGTCAGAAACCAATACATAAGCTCATATAACACCTCTGTTTGTAAACAAACACTGTATAGCCTCAAAATCCGTTCCAAACTTTCATTTTGACCTTCTGGATGTCATGTCTTAGTATATAGTAAATATATATAGTGAAGCGACTGTCAAGTCAACACGTTATAACTGTTACGCCAGATGTCTGAACTTCTTGATGAGGTCGCTAGTTGTTGGGTTAAGGTTGCTACAATATCGTTCTCTATGAATTTGAGAGTGGTTACATTTCTCCAGACCCCATCCCTCAGCTATTAACAAAAACCAAGTCTCAGGGCAGCCATTCTGTTGCTGTTTAAATACTAGGTGGCCCCTTTAAAAAATTAATCAACCAACCTGCAGTTCAAACAATAACAAAGCTATCATTCCACCACTGTTTTGGTAAAAAGATGGATGGGGCTGGAGAAATGTAACTACTCTCAAATTCATAGACAGACCGATGGATGCAAGGACTGACCATCCATGATATCAACATTATAGTTTTAACCATGTTGAGGAAATACAGTGTTGATTTACATTGTTTATAAACATTGGAGTAAAAAAAGCTTATTTGGGTTCTGATGGGGTACAACAGTTGAACTAAGCTCATGAGGCATGTGTTATATTCTTCAATAATTAATGGCTATAAATAAATAATTTAAAAGTCACAATATGAATGTAGCAACTATAGATTTCCGCTTTAACACCACACATCAGTTCAACAATTGCAGAGTTTGTGCCTCTGTTTTTAAGACAGTACTTACTAGTGTTAGTCAGGGACCGGTTTCTCAAAACCATCTTACGCCTAAGTTCACCGTTAGAACCATTGGACGCTTTAAATTGCCTTTGGGAAACCGGGCCCAGATATCCAGTTTCCTCCTCTTCTTCCTCCTCCTTTTTCGATGTAACAGTCATCTCCCCCTCCTCCTCTTTCACATCAAAAACTGCATCCTCCTCTTTCTCTTCCTCTTCTTTTACTGTAACATCCTCCTCCTCTTTCACTCTGAACGCGTCTTCATCTACTGTCAATGTAACGTCTTTCTCTTCTTTCACTGTAACAGCTTCAACCTCTACTTGTTTTTGTATTGTGACATCCTCATCTTCCTTCTCCTCTTTCACAACAATGTTCAGCCACAGACCCTCTTTCTCCGTCCAGCAGATCTCTTCTTTAGAAGGAGAGTAGCTCAGTGAACTCATCGTCGGAGATGCTAGCTAGGTAAGCTAATGCTAACTTAACCAGCCCGCTAGCTGACCAAGCTTGAACAAAAACAACACCGTAAATATGAAATTAAATTGGATAAAATGTAATTGGATAACTAACTAGACGATATGAGTGGGTTTAAAACACGGTGGCTAATATACACTAAAGCGTCTAAAGAGCTTTATTGGTGCGTCTATTTTGTCTAGCAAGCTACCGAGGTGTCTGACTAACTGTTGCTGCTGATGAAAGAAGCGTTCCGTCCACTACATTATACGTCACACCAGCAGCATCGCCTTAAATTCCCAGACCGCCATCTGCTGACTGGAGTGTGTAACGCAGTTGAGTAAAATGTATATCTTATTTTCAGACAAAATGCTAAAGCGCAGGAAGAAATTAGAAGAAATTAGTCAAGGAAGTGAAGTCTCCGGAGGCATGCAGAGGCCAAATTGAGCTCCATTCCGCATTGCTGTGTGCTTCTGTGTGCTATGAATAGCTCTGCATTGACATGATTGGTTTAAGGTAGGTGAGGGCGGGGATACAACCTCACAAACTCAATTCCTTGACAACTTTCTTCACAACAGCTCTGCGCTGCTCTGCGAAGCACGAGAAGTATGACACTTTTGTTGGATAATATATCTATATATACCATATATATATTGTTGGGTATATATAAAGCTCCGCAGAACTGATCGATTTCCGCTAGACGTGACAGCTGCAGTCAAAATGTGCTATATTGTAAAATATCATGAAAACAAAAATGTAAAGTTAGACATTAGGGTTAGCAGTATGGTTAAGGTTAGCCATTAGGGTTAGCAGTATGGTTAAGGTTAGGCATTAGGGTTAGCAGTATGGTTAAGGTTAGGCATTAGGGTTAGCAGTATGGTTAAGGTTAGGCATTAGGGTTAGCAGTATGGTTAAAGTTAGGCATTAGGGTTAGCAGTATGGTTAAAGTTAGGCATTAGGGTTAGCAGTATGGTTAAAGTTAGGCATTAGGGTTAGCAGTATGGTTAAGGTTAGCCATTAGGGTTAGCAGTATGGTTAAGGTTAGGCATTAGGGTTAGCAGTATGGTTAAGGTTAGGCATTAGGGTTAGCAGTATGGTTAAAGTTGGGGTTATTTAAGGTTGGGGTTAGGCATTAGGGTTAGCAGTATGGTTAAGGTAAGGGTTAGCAGTATGGTTAAGGTAAGGGTTAGGCATTAGGGTTAGCAGTATGGTTAAGGTAAGGGTTAGCAGTATGGTTAAGGTAAGGGTTAGCAGTAATGGTTAAGGTAAGGGTTATTTAAGGTTGGGGTTAGGCATTAAGGTTAGCAGTATGGTTAAGGTAAGGGTTAGCAGTATGGTTAAGGTAAGGGTTAGGCATTAGGGTTAGCAGTATGGTTAAGGTAAGGGTTAGCAGTAATGGTTAAGGTAAGGGTTATTTAAGGTTGGGGTTAGGCATTAAGGTTAGCTGTAATGTTAAAGTTAAATCAGATTTTATAACTGTGGTACTAGCCTGTGCCTGTTGTGTATTTCAAGATTTTTTCATTTTCAACAAAATTGTACTGGATTAGTTGAAAACTGATACTAAAGTTATATACTATTTTGACACGTGGAAGATGTACTGAATTGATATGGTTTATCGTACTAAAATGGACCAAGATGTGTTGATTTTGCACATACTTGTTGATTGGTCGGCCATTGGGTTCATTTGTTTTGCAATATGTTCAAATCAAATCAAGCTTTATTTATACAGCACATTTCAGACACGGATACAACACAATGGGCTTCACACGTAATAAGAAACTATGAAAATACAAACTGAAATGTTTACAACCCAACGAACATAAAAGCATAGAAAAACTAAAGAATAACAATGAAACTGAGACTAATGATCATTCTAAGGAAAATACATTATGATTAAAAATAGTAAGAATAGGATGTAATACCCAACCAGAAATATAAGCTTGTTTTACTACAATGTTAGTAAACAATATAATTGTACCAATAAAAACTCAGTTAGTCGTATAAATTGTGATTACTAAATGTTACATTACATTGAAATATTATGAAATATCAAAACCGAATATACACCCCTTTGTTAATATGTAGTGGCAATACTTCACTTAATGGTGAGGCATGGAATAATAAAACATGTATATTTTGTCAGGCTGAATGTTTGAAATATGAGGTGATTTGAGTCATGCTTCTTCAGTAGTGGAATAAAGACAATTAGCATTTGAATGTTGTAAAGAAATACTATGTGTTAATGCTGGAATGATGTATGATTGTTTAAAAAAATCGTTCATAAGTTGGTCCAAGTTTTAAAAATTATACCGCATCCATATGTATAGGCTGCAAGTACGTTGGAATTGAGTTGTTTTGATGTCATTGAAACCTGGAAACAGTTTGTTCAACTTTCAACCAAAACCGAACGTAGATTGGACGTCGGACATAGTCTTATTTTCAACGTCTTTTCAACAACATTTTGATAGGCGGGATAGCCCCAATGTCAAAACAATTTTAACGTGTAAAAATCAATAACCAATATGCAGAAACAGTTTGTGATACATTGAAAACCTAAACATAATTTTTACTATCGAAACAAACATGTTTAACATGTTAATCACATCTCTTGTATTTATGTTCCACATGTTAATCACATCTCTTGTATTTATGTTCCACATGTTAATCACATCTCTTGTATTTATGTTCCACATGTTAATCACATCTCTTGTATTTATGTTCCACATGTTAATCACATCTCTTGTATTTATGTTCCACATGTTAATCACATCTCTTGTATTTATGTTCCACATGTTAATCACATCTCTTGTATTTATGTTCCACATGTTAATCACATCTCTTGTATTTATGTTCCACATGTTAATCACATCTCTTGTATTTATGTTCCACATGTTAATCACATCTCTTGTATTTATGTTCCACATGTTAATCACATCTCTTGTATTTATGTTCCACATGTTAATCACATCTCTTGTATTTATGTTCCGCATGTTAATCACATCTCTTGTATTTATGTTCCACATGTTAATCACATCTCTTGTATTTATGTTCCACATGTTAATCACATCTCTTGTATTTATGTTCCGCATGTTAATCACATCTCTTGTATTTATGTTCCACATGTTAATCACATCTCTTGTATTTATGTTCCACATGTTAATCACATCTCTTGTATTTATGTTCCACATGTTAATCACATCTCTTGTATTATTTTTAAACGAGCACCTTACAAACTGCACAAGTACCAACAACGTTGTTGTTTTGACAATACATCACTGATATCAATTAGGGGGGAAATCAGATTGTAAGTGCTGTTGAAACTAACACAACTTAAACAAACACATTAAAATGGGAGATATCTTTTACCTCACTGGTTAGACGACAACCTGCAGAAGACAGTCAGCTACATTTGGGAGGGATGCATTTAAATCTAGAGGTCCCCAAAACTAAGAAAAACTCAACACTTATTCGTCATTACTCATATCGATATCACGTTGAAATCAATTGGGCGAGAGGGGGGAGATGAGTTTTCACGTCCTGTTAAAACAGCTCAAACAACACACGGAATGTGGGAATAATGTGTACATCCCTGGTTAGAGGACAACTTGTAGAAAACAGCTAGATACATTTTGGAGTGTTGCAGTTTGATTCAAGTAGGTCACCAACGCGGGAAGTGAAACGCAACACTTTATTTGTGTTAATGTTAATCATATAAACAGTACTCTTTCAATTCAGAGCCTGTATTTTTCCCAATGAGGCTAATATCCATATCATGCTGAAATAAATAGAACAGGGGGCAAATGTTTAGGGTTCTACACTGTGACATCATTAAGATACTCCTTCTACTATGTTAAAGCATTCTACATTATGACATCATTAGAACACTCCTACTACAATGTTAAAACATTCTACATTATGACATCATTAGAACACTCCTTCTACAATGTTAAAACATTCTACATTGTGACATTTCATTGATATCATGAAACAACTCCTTCATGTATGTATTTTCTGATGTTTAATCAGAGCTCTTTTACCAGCGTAATTCTTGCCACATTGATCACAGCTATGAGGTTTCTCTGTGTGTTCTCCGGTGTGCTATCAGGATATTTGCCTGAGTAAACATCTTCCCAAATTTGTATTTAATTTCACCTTTATTTAACTAGGCAAGCCAG
Source organism: Oncorhynchus mykiss (assembly GCF_057628025.1). Taxonomy (NCBI): domain Eukaryota; kingdom Metazoa; phylum Chordata; class Actinopteri; order Salmoniformes; family Salmonidae; genus Oncorhynchus; species Oncorhynchus mykiss. The sequence goes on along the minus strand of NC_143034.1, from coordinate 3,127,800 downwards.
TTAAGAACAAATTCTTATTTTCAATGACGGCCCAGGAAGTGGGTTAACTGCCTTGTTCAGGGGCAGAACGACAGATTTGTACCATGTCACCTCGGGGATTCGAACTTGCATTGATTACAGCCGCAAGATTTCTATTCTGTGTGTGTTCTCTGGTGTGATATCATGTTCCTTGAGTGAGTAAAACTCCTCCCACATTGATCACAGCTATAAGGCTTTTCTCCTGTGTGTGTTTTCTCGTGTGATTTTAAATTTTGGGACGAAACAAAACTCTTTCCACAGTCAGAGCAGTGGTAAGGTTTATCTCCTGTGTGTGTTCTCTTGTGTATAGTCAGCTGACTAGATGAAGTAAAACTCTTGCCACATTGATCACAGCTATAAGGTTTCTCTCCAGTGTGCATTCTCAAATGTACCATCAGGTTGCTTGAGTGACTAAATCTCTTCCCACATTGATCACAGCTATAAGGCTTCTCACCTGTGTGTGTTTTCTGGTGTGATTTTAAATATTGTGAAGAAACAAAACATTTTACACAGTCAGAGCAGTGGTAAGGTTTCGCTATTGTGTGTGTTCTCTTGTGTGATTTTAAATATTGGGAAGACACAAAACTCCTTCCACAGTCAGAGCAGTGGTAAGGTTTCTCTCCTGTGTGTATTCTCTGGTGTATAGTCAGCTGGTTAGATGTAGTAAAACTCTTCCCACACCGATCACAACTATAAGGTTTCTCTCCTGTGTGTGTTCTCTGGTGTGTAGTCAGAATGCTAGATGTAACAAAACTCTTCCCACATTGATCACAACTATAAGATTTCTCTCTTGTGTGTGTTTTCTGGTGTGCTTTCAGACTGCTTGTAACACTAAAACTCTTCCCACATTGATCACAACTATAAGATTTCTCTCCTGTATGGATTCTCTGGTGTCTTTTAAGGTCTGTTGAAGAGGTGAATCTCTTCCCACAGTCAGAGCAGCGGTGAAGTTTCTTCCCTGTGGGTTTCCGCTGGTGTTTCTTGAGGTGTTCTGATCTGGAGGGACTCTCCTCTGCCTCGTCAGCTTCATGATGTTGTTGAGGCTCTCCAGATGATCCCCGATAGTCAGGTCTCTCTCCTGTGTGAACAACAAAGTCAGACAGATAGTTAAAGGCCCACAACAGCAGAAATCCACTGTTTATATGAGCTTAAGATGATGCCCATGATTGTGTACAACAATGTACGTCTGTAATTCATGTTTAAAAGCTTTCACAAACTTTGACTATTTTCTTAACTTCCTGATGGTAGCATCCCACCTGGTCAACATCCGGTGAAATTGCAGAGAACGAAATTCAAACTGAAGAATTATAAATATTTAACTTTCATAAAATCACAAGTGTAATACATTAAAATAAAGCTTAACTTCTTGTTAATCCAGCCGCTGTGTCAGATTTCAAAAAGGCTTTACGGCGAAAGCAAACCGTGCGATTATCTGAGGACAGCGCCCCGCATACAAAAGCATGAAAAACATATTCAACCATGCATAAATGCCTTACCTTTGATGGTCTTCTTCTGTTGGCACTCCAAAAGGTCCCAGATACATCACAAATGGTACTTTTTTTCGATAATGTCCTTTATATCCATAAAAACTCAGTTTAGCTGGCGCGCTTCAGTCAATAATCCATAATAATAATCCATATATATATATATTTTTAAAAAAGAGAGAGAGAGAGGGAGGTTATCTAGTTATGGATGCACCAAAGCCCCATATACTACCCACCATTGCGACCTGTACGCTCTCGTTGGCTGGCCCTCGCTTCATACTCGTCGCCAAACCCACTGGCTCCATGTCATCTACAAGACCCTGCTAGGTAAAGTCCCCCCTTATCTCAGCTCGCTGGTCACCATAGCATCTCCCACCCGTAGCACACGCTCCAGCAGGTATATCTCTCTAGTCACCCCCAAAACCAATTCTTTCTTTGGCCGCCTCTCTTTCCAGTTCTCTGCTGCCAATGACTGGAACAAACTACAAAAATCTCTGAAACTGGAAACACTTATCTCCCTCACTAGCTTTAAGCACCAACTGTCAGAGCAGCTCACAGATTACTGCACCTGTACATAGCCCACCTATAATTTAGCCCTATCAACTACCTCTTTCCCAACTGTATTTTATTTATTTATTTATTTTGCTCCTTTGCACCCCATTCTTTTTATTTCTACTTTGCACATTCTTCCATTGCAAAACTACCATTCCAGTGTTTTACTTGCAATATTGTATTTACCTTGCCACCATGGCCTTTTTGCCTTTACCTCCCTTCTCACCTCATTTGCTCACATTGTATATAGACTTGTTTATACTTTATTATTGACTGTATGTTTGTTTTACTCCATGTGTAACTCTGTGTTGTTGTATCTGTCGAACTGCTTTGCTTTATCTTGGCCAGGTCGCAATTGTAAATGAGAACTTGTTCTCAACTTGCCTACCTGGTTAAATAAAGGTAAAATAAATAAATAAATAAATGGATGTAGTATATATAAACAGTAGCAGTATATTGGTGAACAGATGGTGAACAGTTTATTTAGTAATAACCTGGTAAATCTAGACGGTTGAATGGTCCCAGATGGTGAACAGTTTATTTAGTAATAACCTGGTAAATCTAGACTGTTGAATGGTCCCAGATGGTGAACAGTTTACTTAGTAATAACCTGGTAAATCTAGACTCTTGAATGGTCCCAGATGGTGAACAGTTTATTTAGAAGTAATAACCTGGTAAATCTAGACTGCTGAATGGTCCCAGATGGTGAACAGTTTATTTAGTAATAACCTGGTAAATCTAGACTGTTGAATGGTCCCAGATGGTGAACAGTTTATTTAGAAGTAATAACCTGGTAAATCTAGACTGTTGAATGGTCCCAGTTGGTGAACAGTTTATTTAGTAATAACCTGGTAAATCTAGACTGTTGAATGGTCCCAGATGGTGAACAGTTTACTTAGTAATAACCTGGTAAATCTAGATTGTTGAATGGTCCCAGATGATGAACAGTTTATTTAGAAGTAATAACCTGGTAAATCTAGACTGTTGAATGGTCCCAGATGGTGAACAGTTTATTTAGTAATAACCTGGTAAATCTAGACTGTTGAATGGTCCCAGATGGTGAACAGTTTACTTAGTAATAACCTGGTAAATCTAGATTGTTGAATGGTCCCAGATGATGAACAGTTTATTTAGAAGTAATAACCTGGTAAATCTAGACTGTTGAATGGTCCCAGATGGTGAACAGTTTATTTAGTAATAACCTGGTAAATCTAGACTGTTGAATGGTCCCAGATGGTGAACAGTTTATTTAGTAATAACCTGGTAAATCTAGACTGTTGAATGGTCCCAGATGGTGAACAGTTTATTTAGAAGTAATAACCTGGTAAATCTAGACTGTTGAATGGTCCCAGATGGTGAACAGTTTATTTAGTAATAACCTGGTAAATCTAGACTGTTGAATGGTCCCAGATGGTGAACAGTTTATTTAGAAGTAATAACCTGGTAAATCTAGACTGTTGAATGGTCCCAGATGGTGAACAGTTTATTTAGAAGTAATAACCTGGTAAATCTAGACTGTTGATGGTGAACAGCAGTTTATTTAGAAGCCAGACATTTAATTCACATACAGTGATGATGTCATCTCACGGGGACGTGATCTAGATAGTCTGCTTCCCCAGTCATCTGTAATAATAATAATTCACAGACAGTGATGATGTCATCTCACGGGGACGTGCTCTAGATAGTCTGCTTCCCCAGTCATCTGTAATAATAATAATTCACAGACAGTGATGATGTCATCTCACGGGGACGTGATCTAGATAGTCTGCTTCCCCAGTCATCTGTAATAATAATAATTCACAGACAGTGATGATGTCATCTCACGGGGACGTGCTCTAGATAGTCTGCTTCCCCAGTCATCTGTAATAATAATAATTCACAGACAGTGATGATGTCATCTCACGGTGATTTACAGTTTGTTGCCAAAACAAACAGCAGGAATTTAAATAGCCACAAGCAAGGGACTAACTGAGGCTAACTGCATCACGTGATCCAAAGTAAACGGGCTAGTCCAATAGACTGTCGACCAATCATGTTCAGGTTGTCACGCTGTGTCACGTGGTTGCTAAGCGAATCGTCAGAAAATCCTTTATAAAAGTCAGGGTTTGAGTCGAGAACACTGCCTATTTTCCTCAAAAGTACAGTACCAGTCAAAAGTTTGAACGCGCCTACTCATTCAAGGGTTTTTATTTATTTATTTTTTACTATTTTCTACATTGTAGAATAATAGTGAAGGCATCAAAACTATGAAATAACACATATGGAATCAGGTAATTACCAAAAAAAGTGTTCAACAAATCAAAACATATTTTAGATTCTTTAAAGTAGCCACCCTTTGCCTTCATGAGAGCTTTGCATTCTCTCACTCAGCTTCATGAGGTTGTCACCTGGAATGCTTTTCCAACAGTCTTGAAGGAGTTCCCACATATGCTGAGCACTTGTTGGCTGCTTTTTCTTCACTCTGCAGTCCAGCTTATCCCAAACCATCTCAATTGCGTTGAGGTCGGGTGGTTATGGAGGCCAGGTCTCCTTCTTGGTCAAATAGCCCTTACACAGCCTGGAGGTGTGTTTTGGGTCATTGTCCTGTTGAAAAACAAATGATAGTCCCACTAAGCGAAAGCCAGATGGGATGGCGCATTGCTATTTTAGCCATGCTGTTAAGTGTGCCATGACTTCTGAAGAAATCACCAATAGTGTCACCAGCAAAGCACCCCCACTCCATCACACCTCCTCCTCCATGCTTCACGGTGGGAACCACACATGCGGAGATCATCCATTCACCTACTCTGCATCTCACAAAGACACAGCGGTTGGAACCAACAATCTCAAATTTGGACTCATCAGGACAGATTTCCACCGGTCTACTGTTCATTGCTCGTATTTCTTGGCCCAAGTAAGTATCTTCTTCTTGTTATTGGTGTTATTTAGTAGTGGTTTCTTTGCAGCAATTCGACCATTAAGGCCTGATTTCACACAATCTCCTCTGAACAGTTGATGTTGAGATGAGTCTGTTACTTGAACTGTGAAGCATTTATTTGGTCTGCAATTTCTGAGGCTGGTAACTCTAAAGAACTTATCCTCTGCAGCAGAGGTAACTCTGGGTCTTCCTTTCCTGTGGCGGGTCCTCATGAGAGACAGTTTCATCATTGTGCTTGATGGTTTTTGCGACTGCACTTGAAGAAACTTTCAAAGTTTTCCGGATTGACTGACAGTCATGTCTTAAAGTAATGATGGACTGTCATTTCTCTTTGCTTATTTGAGCTGTTCTTGCCATAATATGGACTTGGTCGTTTACAAAATAGGGCTATACCACCCCTACCTTGTCACAACACAACTGATTTGTTCAAACACATTAAGAAGGGAAGAAATTCCACAAATTAACTTAACAAGGCACACCTGTTAATTGAAATGCATTCCAGGTACCTCATGAAGCTGGTTGAGAGAATGCCAATAGTGTGCAACGCTGTCATCAAGGCAAAGGGTGGCTGCTTTGAAGAGTTGAAAATATAAATATAATTTGATGTGTTTAACACTTTTTTGGTTACTACTTGATTCCATATGTGTTATTTCATAGTATTGATGTCTTCACTATTATTCTACAATGTAGAAAATAGTAAAAATAGAGAAAGGGCATTGAATGAGTAGGTGTGTCCAAATTTTGACTGGTATATTCAACAGTTAGGCAATTGATTATGGACCTAATGAAGTTGGGGTTTGCTCTCTCCTCAATTTTCTTAGACAATTAAGCTAAGACCAATTCATCCCTAAGGTGTTCGATGGTGTTGAGATCAGGGCTCTGTGCAGGCAAGTCAAGTTCATCCACACCAAACCTCGACAAACCAATTCTGTTTGGATTTCGCTTTATGCACAGGGGGCATTGTCATGCTGCAACAGGAAAGAGACTTCCACAAACTGTTCCCAAAACTGTTGGAAGCACAGAATCATCTAGAATGTCAGAATGCTGTAGCACTAAGATTTCCCTAAAGGGGAACTAAAGGGCCCGAACCATGAAAAAACATCCCCAGATCATTATTCCTCTTCCACCAAACTTTACAGTTTAATGAACTATGCATTCAGACAGGTTCTCCTGGCATCCGCCAAACTTTACAGTTTAATGAACTATGCATTCAGACAGGTTCTCCTGGCATCCGCTAAACCCAGTTTAATGAACTATGCATTCAGACAGGTTCTCCTGGCATCTGCTAAACCCAGTTTAATGAACTATGCATTCAGACAGGTTCTCCTGGCATCCGCTAAACCCAGTTTAATTAACTATGCATTCAGACAGGTTCTCCTGGCATCCGCTAAACCCAGTTTAATGAACTATGCATTCAGACAGGTTCTCCTGGCATCTGCTAAACCCAGTTTAATGAACTATGCATTCAGACAGGTTCTCCTGGCATCCGCTAAACCCAGATTCATCCGTCGGACTGCCAGATGGTGAAATGGGGATTCATCACTCTGCTCCAGAGTCCAATGGCGGCGAGCTTTACACCAAGCCGACGTTTGGCATTGCGCATGGTGATCTCAGGCTTGTGTGAGACTGCTGTGCCATGCAAACCCATTTCATGAAGCTCCCGACGAACAGTTCTTGTGCTGACGTTGCTTCCACAGGCAGTTTGGAACGCTCGGCGGTCCCGTTCTGTGACCTTGTGTGGCCTACCACTTAGCGGCTGAGCCGTTGTTGCTCCTAGAGGTTTCCACTTCACAATAACAGCACTTACAGTTGACCCGAGGCAGCTCTAACAGGGCAGAAATTTGACAAACTGACTTGTTGGAAAGGTTGCATCCCATGATGGTGCTACATTTAAAGGAAGAGCTCTTCAGTAAGGCCATTCTACTACCAGTGTTTGTCTATGGAAAGTGCACGGCTGTGTTCTCGATGTTATTCACCAGTCAGCAACGGATGTGGCTGAAATAGCTGAATCCACAAATTAGAATAGCTGTTTCCACAAAATGTTGTATATATAACGTATTTGCAACTGCTCTACAAAAATAAATCACGGTCAACAAAACAGCCCATCAACAGAACAATCGACCAGTAGACTACGGTCAACCCTTAAAAAAAAATTCTGAATATTATACAATGACTTATCAACAGCTCTAACAACTTGACCCCCACAGGAAATCTACACTGGTCATTCTAGAATATACTATATATCCTAGAAACCTGGTTAAACTATCATTATGACCTCATGGATGAATTCTAGAATATACTATATATCCTAGAAACCTGGTTAAACTATCATTATGACATCATGGATCAATTCTAGAATATACTATATATCCTAGAAACCTGGTTAAACTATCATTATGACATCATGGATCAATTCTAGAATATACTATATAGCCTAGAAACCTGGTTAAACTATCATTATGACATCATGGATGAATTCTAGAATATACTATATATCCTAGAAACCTGGTTAAACTATCATTATGACATCATGGACGAATTCTAGAATATACTATATATCCAAGAAACCTGGTTAAACTATCATTATGACATGATGGATGAATTCTAGAATATACTATATATCCTAGACAATTTGACCCACACAGGAAATCTACACGGGTAGTTATGGAAAGACCCATATAACTTGTATAACTTGTAAATTACTCAAATGATTCAACCGTATTACCCCACCAGAAACCAAAACATAAGCTTGTATAACACCACTGTTTGTAATAAGGGCACTATAAAGCCTAGAAACCTGGTTAAAACTATCATTTTGACCTTATGGGTGGCCAGTCCTTGTACTCATAGTGTAGTGAATTCAGGGGGAGCCCTGAGCGGGACTCAAACCTGGGTCCAGTGACTGTCAAGTCAACACCTTATAACTGTTACGCCAAGATGTCTGAACTTCTTCAGGAGGTTGGTTTACATTGTTTCTAAACATTGGAGTAAAAAAAGCTTATTTGGGTTCTGATGGGGTACAACAGTTGAACTAAGCTCATGAGGCATGTGTTATATTCTTCAAGAATCAATGGCTAGAAATTAATAATTTAAAAGTCAAAATATGGATATAGCAACTACAGATTTCCCCTTTGACACCAAACATCAGTTCAACAACTGCAGAGTTTGTGTCTATGTTTTTAAGACGGTACTTACTAGTGTTAGTCAGGGACCGGTTTCTCAAAACCATATTACTGCTAAGTTCACCGTTAGAACCATTGGACGCCTTGAGTTGCTTTTGGGAAACCGGGCTCAGATATCCAGTTTCCTCCTCCTTTTTCGATGTGACAGTCATCTCCCCCTCCTCCCCTACATCCTCCTCTTTCTCTTCCTCCTCTTCTTTTACTGTAACATCCTCCTCTTTCACTCTGAACGAGTCTTCCTCTTCTTTCACAGTAACGTCTTTCTCTTCTTGTTTCACGGTAAAAGCCTCAACCTCTACTTGTTTTTCTATTGTAACAGCCTTCTCTTCCTCCTCTTTCACGAGAGCTTCTTTCTCCGTCCAGCAGACCTCCTCTTCTTCAGCAGGAGGAGAGTAGCTTAGTGAACTCATGGTCGGGGATGTTAGATAGCTAGGCTAATGCTAACTTAACCAGCCCGCTAGCTGACTAATAACAACAACACCGTAAATATTAAATTAAATCGGATAACTAACTAGACGATAGAAGTGGGTTTAAAACACAGTGGCTAATATACACTAAAGCGTCTAAAGTAATGTATTGGTTCGTCTATTTTGTCTATCAAGCTACCGAGGTGGCTGACTAACTGTTGTTGCTGTTGAAAGAAAGAAAGTTCCGTCCACTAGATAATACGTCACACCAACAGCATCGCCTTAAAGTTTCAGACCGCCATCTGCTGCTTGGAGGCGGTAACGCAGTTGAAGGAAAATGTATATTTTATTTTCAGCCAAAATGTTAAAGCGTAGGAAGCATGAGTTTTTACTCACCAATGTAACAACACTGTGTGGTTAAAGACTTAGTAACTTAGTTGCAGTCATGATCTGGTTACCTATAAGAACAAACAAGGTATCTTCTAGACTTCCCACAATTCACTATTTCTCAACGTCATATGGATCTAGTCTGTGCTACTGAGTTCATATTGTAAGTATATGTATGCCCCTTAAGGTCCTTGTGTAATTGTATTGTGGTATTGGTTCCGAATTAATATCCTATTGGTGAGTCAACTGGTAAATGCAGAGGGTCTTTTACTCAGTTATAAGGAATTCTGATCACTTTACAAGGTCCCTGTAACACCTAAAGATTTTGCAATTGTTTTAGATGCCATTCCCTCAGGTGTTGCTATGTTATTCAGGAACGTGTCAAGACCTGACCCTCAGAGCCTACCTTCTGTTGACCCTGTTGACTCATCAGTAGGAAAGACCTGACCCTCAGAACCTACCTTCTATTGACCCTGTTGACTCATCAGTAGGAAAGACCTGCCCCTCAGAGCCTACCTTCTATTGACCCTGTTGACTCATCAGTAGGAAAGACCTGACCCTCAGAACCTACCTTCTATTGACCCTGTTGACTCATCAGTAGGAAAGACCTGACCCTCAGAGCCGACCTTCTGTTGACCCTGTTGACTCATCAGTAGGAAAGACCTGACCCTCAGAGCCTACCTTCTGTTGACCCTGTTGACTCATCAGTAGGAAAGACCTGACCCTCAGAACCTACCTTCTATTGACCCTGTTGACTCATCAGTAGGAAAGACCTGACCCTCAGAGCCGACCTTCTATTGACCCTGTTGACTCATCAGTAGGAAAGACCTGACCCTCAGAGCCGACCTTCTGTTGACCCTGTTGACTCATCAGTAGGAAAGACCTGACCCTCAGAGCCTACCTTCTGTTGACCCTGTTGACTCATCAGTAGGAAAGACCTGACCCTCAGAGCCTACCTTCTGTTGACCCTGTTGACTCATCAGTAGGAAAGATTTGTTTCTCTTTTGGTCCATTCAACAATAGAGCGATACGAACCTTGTTTCAGCAGGATGTTGTGTCCACACCTTATGTCATTCCTTATTGGAACTAATTCATTGATAATATCTGTTGGAAGAAAGTCTTTATTTTGCCACACACATACCTACTTATTAACAAAATTCAGGAAGTTTCTTTTTAAATTATTCATAAATATTATTATCCTGCCAACCACTTTTTAAAGAAGTTTAAAAATAAACATCAACTCAAATTGTACCTTTTGTAATGAAACTGTGTTGTATCTTTTTTGGCATTGTATTCATGTAAGGAATCTGTGGTAAGACATCAGTAGGTTTATAATTGAACACATTTATGAAGATGTTACACTATTATGGAGAGATGTACTGCTTGGATTCTTTATTTATGATAGAAATAAGCTGAAACAATTTTATGTAATTCATTTAATTATTCTTTTGGACAAATTTCATATTCCCAAATGTAAATTTACAAACAAAACACCACATTTTCTTACCTTACCAAAATAAATTGAACTGTATTTTCAGACAATTTAATACTCTACTAACAAAAAAAAGCTATTAGAATTATAAATGTATGTATGTCCCTTAAGGTCTTTGTGTAATGTGATATTATACCTCCCTGGCCCTGCCGCTAGCCCCGCCCCTCGCCCCTAGCTCCGCCCCCAGCCCAATTGTCATTTGTATATTATTTATAGATACTTGTGTTCCCACATGTACTTCCTGTATTGATTTGTTATTAGTAAAAAAAAGTTTTTAAAAACAATAATAAATAAATAATTGTTTTTTTTAAAGAAGAGTATACTAGCAACCTTTTAAATATGAGGTTGGAAAATATTTAAGAATATATGGGAGTATTCTTGCCAAGACGAGGAGAGCTTATTAAGAAAGTATAATTACAAAGATCACCTGTCTCGTTCAAAATTCTGTTTAAAGTCTCTCAGAGGAGTACACATCTGTTCTGTTTGAGCTACAACACAAGTTGGATCATATGTATAAACTGAAAGCAGAGGAAGCCTTCGTCAGATCTAGGAAGAAGTGTCTGGAAGAGGATGAACAAAATTCATCTTTTTTTTTTCAGGTTAGAAAAAGACCACTATTAAAAATAATACATTTCAACAATTAAATATTAATGGTCTCATCACAGATGATCCCAAATTAGTCTCTAACTTTAGTTCCAACTTCTACAGGAATTTATATAGTTCTAAGTACTGTGAGATTTTCTCAACCATTATTATTTTTTTGACTCTCTGGGGGATGTGAAATCAATTGGGGAAGCTGACAAGGAACAGTGTGATGACCTTATTATAGTTGTTGAGATAATTTATGCTATTGAACACCTTAGAAATAATATGTCTCCTGGGACTGATGGTACATCTGCTGAGTTTTTCTCAACTGTTAGCCAAATTAGCCCCTGCGGCCCGCTAAAGTTAGCTGTCCAGAGCGTATCGGCTGCTAGCTGAATAGATCCATCGGACAATTTCTTGGGCCACTATACCTATTTTGCCAATTGGACTGGTGCCCTTTACCACACGGAGCCCCACTAATCCATCACGACTGGTCTACCAAAGGAAATGCACGAGGGGGCTATAAACAGACTTCCTACATCTTCTGCTAGCTTGTTAGCCTCGACCCGATAGCCTTCTGCTAGCTTGCTACCCCCGGCCCAGCTAGATGTCTGAATCGACGTGTCCCCAGCCAGCCCAAACACTCTCTCTAATATCAATATGCCTCATCCATTACTGTCCTGGTTAGTGATTACTGTCTTATTTCACTGTAGAGCCTCTAGCCCTGCTCAATATGCCTTAACCAACCATGTTGTTCCACCTCCTACGTATGCAATGATATCACCTGGTTTAAACGTCTCTAGAGACTGTATCTCTCTCATCATTACTCAATGCCTAGGTTTACCTTCAATGTATTCACATCCTACCTTACCTTTATCTGTACACTATGCCTTGAATCTATGCTATCGTGCCCAGAAACCTGCTCCTTTTACTCTCTCTTCCATACGTGCTAGACGACCAGTTCTTATAGCCTTTAGCCTTATCCTACTCCTCCTCTGTTCCTCTGGTGATGTAGAGGTGAATCCAGGCCCTGCAGTGCCTAGCTCCACTCCCACTCCCAGGTGCTCTCATTTGTTAACTTCTGTAACCGTAAATGCCTTGGTTTCATGCATGTTAACATTAGAAGCCTCCTCTCTAAGTTTGTTTTACTCACTGCTTTAGCACACTGATGTCTTAGCCCGGATGTCTTAGCCGTGTCTGAATCCTGGCTTAGGAAAACCACCAAAAACCCTGAAATCTCCATCGCTAACTATAACATTTTCCGCCAAGATAGAACTGCCAAAGGGGGCGGTGTTGCAATCCACTTAAATGTATTTTTACCTTTATTTAACAAGGAAGGGCTCATTGAGATTAAAATCTCTTTTTCAAGAGCACCCTGGCCAAGATAGGCAGCACCAAGTCATTACAAAAAAAATTACAGACAGACAACATGAAAAACTACAAGTAATCTAGTAAAAACCATTGAATTCACAAGAATATAAAACAGCAAATTAAAAACATTGACAGGTCAGGGAATCAGCCTCAATGTCCTTCATCAGTGATTTAAAAACACCAATCGGGACAAGTTCTTCCAGTTTAAAATAATTTTGTAAGGTGTTCCAAGACGATGGCGCAGAGTACATAAAAGCCCTGCGAGCAGTCGGTACCCAAATAATTCGAGCTTCTACTTCTAAAAATTCACCTTACCAGAAACAAGTCTCTGACTGTTGCCGCTTGCTATCGAATACCCTATGCCCCCAGCTGTGCCCTCGACACCATATGTGAATTGATTGCCCCTCATCTATCTTCTGAGCTCGTGCTGCTAGGTGACCAAAACTGGGACATGCTTAGCACCCCGGCCATCCTACAATCTAAGCTTGATGCCCTCAAACTCACACAAATGATCAATGAACCTACCAGGCACAACCCCAAATCCATAAACACGGGCACCCTCATAGATATCATCCTAACTAACTCACCCTCCAAATACACCTCTGCTGTTTTCAATCAAGATGTCAGCGACCACTGCCTCATTGCCTGCATCCGTAATGGGTCTGTGACCAAACGACCACCCCTCATCACTGTCAAACACTCCCTGAAACACTTCTGCGAGCAGGCCTTTCTAATCGACCTGGCCGGGGTATCCTGGAATGACATTGAACTCATCCCTTCAGTAGATGACACCTGGTTATTCTTTAAAAGTGCCTTCCTCACCATCTTAAATAAGCATGCCCCCTTTAAAAAATGTAGAACTAGGAATAGATGTAGTCCTTGGTTCACTCCAGACCTGTCTGCCCTTGACCAGCACAAAAACATCCTGTGGTGTTCTGCATTAGCATCGAATAGCCCCCGTGATATGCAACTTTTCAGGGAAGTTAGGAACCAATATACACAGGCAGCTAAGGCTAGCTTTTTCAAACAGAAATTTGCATCCTGTAGTACAAACTCGAAAAAGTTCTGGGACACTGTAAAGTCAATGGAGAATAAGATCACCTCCTCCCAGCTGCCCACTGCATTTCTCTACGGCTGGCCATGCTTTCCACCTGGCTACCCCTACCCTGGTCAACTGCCCGCGACTCTCCACTGCAACCCTCTAAACCACCCAACATTTCTCCTTCATCCAAATCCAGATAGCTGATGTTCTGAAAGAGCTGCAAAATCTGGACCCCTACAAATCAGCCGGATTAGACAATCTGGACCCTCTCTTTCTAAAATTACCTGCCAAAATTGTTACAATCCCTATTACTAGCCTGTTCAACCTCTCTTTCGTATCGTCTGAGATTCAGGAAGATTGGAAAGCTGCCGCGATCATCCCCCTCTTCAAAGGGGGAACCACTCTAGACCCAAACTGCTAAAGACCTATATATATCCTACCCTGTCTTTCGAAGGTCTTCAAAAGCCAAGTCAACAAACAGATTACTGACCATTTCGAATCCCACCGTACCTTCTCCGCTATGCAATCTGGTTTCAGAGCTGGTCATGGATGCACCTCAGCCACGCTCAAGGTCCTAAACGATATCATAACTGCCATCGATAAGAGACATTACTGTGCAGCCGTATTCATCGACCTGGCCAAGGCTTTCGACTCTGTCAATCACCACATTCTCATTGGCAGACTCGACAGCCTTGGTTTCTCAAATTATTGCCTCGCCTGGTTCATCAACTACTTCTCTGATAGAGTTCAGTGTGTCAAATTGGAGGGCCTGTTGTCAGGACCTCTGGCAGTCTCTATGAGGGTGCCACAGGGTTCAATTCTCGGGCCGACTCTCTTCTCTGTATACATCAATGATGTTACTCTTGCTGCTGGTGATTCTCTGATCCACCTCTAAGCAGACGACACCATTCTGTATACTTCTGGCCCCTCTTTGGACACTGTGTTATCCTCCAGACGAGCTTCAATGCCATACAACTCTCCTTCCATGGCCACCAACTGCTCTTAAATGCAAGTAAAACTAAATGCATGCTATTCAATCGATCACTTCCCGCCCGTCCAGCATCACTACTCTTGACGGCTCTGACTTAGAATATGTGGACAACTACAAATACCTAGGTGTCTGGTTAGACTGTAAACTCTCCTTCCAGACTCACATTAAGCATCTCCAATACAAAATTAAATCTAGAATCGGTTTCCTATATCGCAACAAAGCATGCTTCACTCATGCTGTCAAACATACCCTCGTAAAACTGACCATCCTACCGATCCTTGACTTCGGCGATGTCATCTATAAAATAGCCTCCAACACTCTACTCAACAAATTGGATGCAGTCTATCACAGTGCCATCCGTTTTGTCACCAAAGCCCCATACACTACCCACCACTGCGACCTGTACGCTCTTGTTGGTTGGCCCTCGCTTCATACTGGAAACAAACAAACACCAAACCCACTGGCTACAGGTTATCTACAAGTCTCTGCTAGGTAAAGCCCCGCCTTATCTCAGCTCCCTGGTCACCATAGCAGCACCCACTCGTAGCACACGCTCCAGCAGGTATATCTCACTGGTCAGCCCCAACGCCTTTCCTTCCAGTTCTCTGCTGCAAATGACTGGAACAAACTGCAAAAATCACTGAAGCTGGAGACTCAGATCTCCCTCAGAAACGTTATGCACCAGCTGTCAGAGCAGCTCACAGATCACTGCACCTGTACATAGTCCATCTGTAAACAGCCCATCCAACTACCTCATCCCCATACTGTATTTATTTATCTTACTCCTTTGCACCCCAGTATCTCTACTTGCACATTCATCTTCTGCACATCTACCATTCCAGTGTTTAATTGCTATATCGTAATTATCTTACCTCATTTGCACTCACTGTATATAGACTTTTTGTTTTCTTTTGTTCTACTGTATTATTGACTGTATGTTTTGTTTATTCCATGTGTAACTCTGTGTTGTTGTATGTGTCGAACTGCTATGTTTTATCTTGGCCAGGTCGCAGTTGTAAATGAGAACTTGTTCTCAACTAGCCTACCTGGTTAAATAAAGGTTAAATATATATATATTTTTTAAATGCCATCCTGTTGTTGGGTGACCAGTCTAAATCTCTCCAGGTACTTCTGGATTTTGGGGCCGACGAGAGCTTAATGGGCACTACCCGGAGCTGCGTATCTCCACACAACTCCTCTCCGTTCCCATGGACGTCAGAGTATTGGATGGACGCTCTATTGGCAGGGTCACTCACAATACGATTCCTATCAACCAGCGAGTGTCAGATAACTACAGTGAGTTCATGCAGTTCCTGCTCATTGAATCTCCTCATGCACCTGTGGTTTTGGGATTGTCATAACTCCAGAGGCATAGCCCCCTGATCAACTGGGCTACTGGTTCAATCCTGTGTTGGAAACCGTTCTGCTCTGTGCCTTGCCCGGGAGATTTTCAACAAGGCCCGCGCCACATCTCTTCCTCCGCATCGACCCTATGACTCTGCCCTGACCTCTGACCTCCTGCCTGGTACTACACCGCCTCGGGGGCGGCTTCATTCCCTGTCTGGTCCGGAAACCAAGACAACGGGTAGATCGAGGACTCTCTGGGCGCAGGGTTCTTCTTTGTGGAGAAGGACACAAGTCTCCCGTATATCGACTACCAGGGCCTTAACCGCCACCACTCCTCGGCTTTCGAGCCTCTCCAGGGGGCGACTGTATTCTCGAAGTTGGACCTTCGGAACGCCAACCATCTGATTTGGATACGGGAAGGAGACAAATGTACCCTTATGTATTGGAGATAATGAACTGAATGGTGAGGCATGGAATAATTAAACATGTATCTGTTGTCAGGCTGAATGTTTGAAATACGAGGTGATTTGAGTCATGCTTCTTCAGTAGTGGAATAAAGACAACTAGCACTTGAATGTTGTAAAGAAATACTGTGTGTAAATATTGGATGATTGTTTTTTAAAAAAATCATAAGTTGGTCCAAGTTTAAAAAATTATACCGCATCCATATGTATAGGCTGCAAGTACGTTGGAATTGAGTTGTTTTGATGTCATTGAAACCTGGAAACAGTTTTTCCGACTTTCAACCAAAACCGAACGTAGATTGGACGTCGGACATAGTCTTATTTTCAACGTCTTTTCAACAACATTTTGATAGGCGGGATAGCCCCAATGTCAAAACCATTTTAACTTGTCCAAATCAATAACCAATATGCAGAAATGGTTTGTGATATATTGAAAGCCTAAACATAAAATGTGCCATAAAAAACTATTACTATTATTATTATTAAAATATTACTTAAACAAGCTCCTTGTAAACTGCACAAGCACCAGAAACAATGTTGTTTTGACAAGTGGCAATAAATCACTGACATCGATTAGGGGGGAAATCAGGTTGTACGTGCTGTTGCAAGTAACACAACTAAACAAAAAAACACATGGAAATGGGAGATATCTTTTACCTCACTGGTTAGAGGACAACCTGCAGAAGACAGTCAGCTACATTTTGGAGTGATGCATTTAAATTTAGGGGTCACTAAACAAAGGAACACAACACTTATTTGTCATAACTCATCAATATCACGTTGAAATCAATTGCGCAAGAGGGGGGAGATGAGGTTTACGTCCTGTTAAAACAGCTCAAACACCACATGGAATCTGGGAATAATGTGTATATCACTATTTAGAGGTAAATTTGTAGAAAACAGCTCACTACATTTAAAGTGTTGCAGTTTGATTCAAGTAGGTCGCCAACGTGGGAAGTGAAATGCTACACTTTATTTGTGCTTATGTTAATCACATAAATAGTACTCTTTCAATTCAGAGCCTGTACTTTTCCCAATGGGGCTAATATCCATATCATGCTGAAATCAACAGAACAGGGGACAAACATTTAGGGTTCTACATTATGACATCATTAGAATACTCCTACTACAATGTTAAAGCATTCTACATTGTGACATCATTAGAACACTCCTACTACAATGTTAAAGCATTCTACATTGTGACATCATTAGAACACTCCTACTACAATGTTAAAACATTCTACATTGTGACATCATTTCATTGATATCATGAAACAACTCCTTCATGTATGTACTTTCTGATGTTTTATCAGAGATCTTTTACCAGCGTAATTCTTGCCACATTGATCACAGCTATAAGGCTTCTCTCCTGTGTGAGTTCTCTGGTGTGCTATCAGGATGTTTGGCTGAGTAAACCTCTTCCCACATTGATTACAGCCACAAGGTTTCGCTCCTGTGTGTGTTCTCTGGTGTGATATCATGTTGCTTGAGTGAGTAAAACTCCTCCCACATTGATCACAGCTATAAGGCTTCTCTCCTTTGTGTGTTTTCTGGTGTGATTTTAAATATTGGGACGAAACAAAACTCTTTCCACAGTCAGAGCAGTGGTAAGGTTTATCTCCTGTGTGTGTTCTCTTGTGTATAGTCAGCTGACTAGATGAAGTAAAACTCTTGCCGCATTGATCACAGCTATAAGGTTTCTCTCCAGTGTGCATTCTCAAATGTACCATCAGGTTGCTTGAGTGACTAAAACTCTTCCCACATTGATCACAGCTATAAAGCTTCTCACCTGTGTGTGTTTTCTGGTGTGATTTTAAATATTGTGACGAAACGAAACACTTTCCACAGTCAGAGCAGTGGTAAGGTTTCGCTATTGTGTGTGTTCTCTTGTGTGATTTTAAATATTGGGAAGAAACAAAACTTGTTCCACAGTCAGAGCAGTGGTAAGGTTTCTCTCCTGTGTGTATTCTCTGGTGTATAGTCAGCTGGCTAGACGTAGTAAAACTCTTCCCACACCAATCACAACTATAAGGTTTCTCTCCTGTATGTATTCTCTGATGTCTTTTAAGGTCTGTTGAAGAGGTGAATCTCTTCCCACAGTCAGAGCAGTGGTGAGATTTCTTCCTTGTGGGTTTCCGCTGGTGTTTCTTGAGGTGTTCTGATCTGGAGGGACTCTTCTCTGCCTCGTCAGCTTCATGATGTTGTTGAGGCTCTCCAGAGGATCCACGATAGTCCCGTATCTCTCCTGTGTGAACAACAAAGTCAGACAGATGGTTAAAGGCCCACAACAGCAGAAATCCATTGTTTATTTGAGCTAAAGGTGATGCCCATGATTTTTACGTCTGTAATGAATGTTTAAAAGCTTTCACAAACGGACTATTTTCTTAACAGTCAAGTGAGCAACAACAGTCATATTTAGTCTTATTTTTTCACAGTAGTAAAGTGGATGATTGTAGAAATAAGTTATTACAGTTGTTGAAACCCTAAGCAGACGACTCTTGGTCACCAATATGCAGTATATATATGTTGTCTAGTTGTAGTATACCTGTTATCTAGTTGCAGTATACCTGTTATCTAGTTGCAGTATACCTGTTATCTAGTTGCAGTATATCTGTTATCTCGTTGCAGTATATCTGTTATCTCGTTGCAGTATATCTGTTATCTCGTTGCAGTATATCTGTGTGGGCAGAAATGGTGAGCGAAGATCTTTGTTTTTTCACAATGTATTCCGAATGTTACCACACGTTATCAGAGCAAGATCAGGAGTGCTACTGAAGGAAACTCACATTAAGCTCTGGTGTCTATTCACTAATTCACCACCGTGGGGGGAAAACTCTGGGGGTATTCTCCCATAGGCCGACAGCTAAAAAATAGCCTCCATTTTACAGGTTGCTTGAATGTCCTGCTTAATATCATGTTTAAGTAAAATGCTCTTTGGTTAGCTTTGCTACCAGCCTGTCAATGAGTGTTAGCATTCAAGCTCACAACTGCCGCATCAAAAAATAGGTATTTTGAACACTTGTTGGCTGCTTTTCCTTCACTCCGCGGTCCAACTCATCCCAAACCATCTCAATTGCTTTGAGGTCGGGTGGTTAGGGAGGCCAGGTCATCTAACGCAGCACTCCATCACTCTCCTTCCTGATCAAATAGCCATTACACAGCCCGGAGGTTTTGTCCTTTTGAAAAACAAATGATAGTCCCACTAAGCGCAAGCCAGATGGGATGGTGCATTGCTGTAGTAGCCATGCTGTTAAGTGTGCCTTGAATTCTAAATAAATCACCAGCAGTGTCAACAGCAAAGCACCCTCACTCCATCACACCTCCTCCTCCATGCTTCACAGTGGGAACTACACATGCGGAGATCATCCATTCACCTAATCTGCATCTCACAAAGACACCGCGGTTGGAACCAAAAATCTGAAATTTGAACTCATCAGACCAAAGGACAGAGTTCCATCCGTCTAATGTCCATTGCTTGTGTTTCTTGGCCCAAGTAAGTCTCTTCTTCTTGTTATTGGTGTTATTTAGTAGTTCTTAACAGTTGATGTTGAGATGTGTATGTTACTTGAACTCTGAAAAGTGTATTTGGGCTGCAATCGGAGGTGCAGTTATTCGCCCATTTCTGAGGCTGGTAACTTTAATGAACTTATCCTGTGCAGCAACAGAGGTAACTCTGGGTTTCCTTTCCTGTGGCGGTCCTCATGAGAGCCAGTTTCATCATAGCGCTTGATGGTTTTTGCGGCACACAAAGAAACCTTCAAAGTTTTGACATTTTCCAGATTGACTGACCTTCATGTCTTAAATTAATGACGGACAGTCATTTCTCTTTGCTTATTTGAGCTGTTCCTGCCATAATATGGACTTGGTCTTTTACAAAATAGGGCTATACCACCCCTACCTTTTCACAACACAAGTGATTGGCTCAAACACATTAAGGAGGAAAGAAATTCCACAAATGAACTTAACAAGGAACACCTGTTAAAACTTATTTGGGATAGGGGGCAGTATTTATCACGTCTGGATGAAAAGTGTACCCAGAGTAAACTGCCTGCTACTCAGGCCCAGAAGGTAGGATATGGTAGATTTGGAAAGAAAACACTCTGAATTTCTAAAACTGTTTGAATGATGTCTGTGAGTATAACAGAACTCATATGGCAGGAGAAAACCTGAGAAAAATCGAACCAGGAAGTGGGAAATCTGAGGTTTGTAGTTTTTCAAGTGATTGCCTATCCAATATACAGTGTAAATGGGGTCATATTGCACTTCCTACACCTTCCACTAGATGTCAACAGTCTTTAGAATGTTGTTTCAGGCCTCTACTGCAAAGGGGGAGCGAATAAGAGCTGTTTCAACCAGGTGTCTGGCAGAAAGCCTTGAGCTAAGTCTCGCAAGCTCAGTTCCTTTTAATTTCTAAAGACAAAGGAATTGTCCGGTTGAAACATTATTGAAGATTTATGATAAAAACATCCTAAAGATTGATTATATACATTGTTTGACATGTTTCTATGAACGGTAATGGAACTTTTTAGAATTTTCGTCTGGACTTAGTGCCCGCGCCTAGTGCATTTGGAATAGTGAACTAAACGCGAGAACAAAAAGGAGGTATTTGGACATAAGTATGGACTTTATTGAACAAAACAAACATTTATTGTGGAACTGGGATTCCTGGGAGTGCATTCCGATGAAGATCATCAAAGGTAAGTCAATATTTATAATGCTATTTCTAAATTTTGTTGACTCCACAACATGGCGGGTATCTGTATGGCTTGTTTTGGAGGCTGAGCGATAGAAAATCGCATGGTGTGCTTTTGCCGTAAAGCTTTTAAAAAAATCTGACACAGTGGTGGCATTAAGGAGAAGTGTATCTTTAATTCTATGTATAACACTTGTCTCTTTCATCAGCGTTTATGATGAGAATTTCTGTAAATTGATGTGGCTCTCTGCAAAATCACCGGACGATTTGGAGGCAAAACATTACTGAACATAACGCGTAAACTATAATAATAGTAATAATAATAATAATAATGTAAACTGAGATTTTTGGATATAAATATATACTTTATTGAACAAAACATACATGTATTGTGTAACATGAAGTCCTATGAGTGCCATCTGATGAAGATCAAAGGTTAGCGTCCTCAGACAATCACAATGTATGCTTTCGCGGTAAAGCCTTTTTGAAATCGGACACTGTGGTTGGATTAACAAGAAGTTTATCTCTAAAATGGTGTAAAACACTTGTATGTTTGTTCTGTTGTTTTGAATTTGGCGCCCTGCAATTTCACTGGCTGTTATCGAGGTGCATATCCCAGAGAAGTTAATTGAAATGCATTCCAGGTGACTACCTCATGAAGCTGGTAGAGAGAATGCCAAGAGTGTGCAAAGCTGTCATCAAGGCAAAGGGTGGCTATTTGAAGAATCTGAAATATAAAATACATTTTGGTTTGTTTAACACTTTTTTGGTTACTACATGATTCCATATGTGTTATTTTATAGTTTTGATGACTTCACTGTTATTCTACAATGTAGAAAATAGTACAAATAAAGAAAAAGCCTTGAATGAGTAGGTGCGTCCAAACTATTGACTGGTCCTGATTTATACTGCCAGGCATTTTCAACAGTTAGGCTTATTATAGTCCTAATTAAGTTGCGGTTTGCTCTCTCCTCAATTGTCTTAGACAATTAAGCTAAAACCAATGTATCCCTAAGGTGTTCGATGGGGTTAAGGTCAGGGCTCTGTGCAGGCAAGTCAAGTTCTTCCACATCGATCTCGTCAAACCATATCTGTTTGGACTTCGCTTTAGGCACAGGGGCATTGTCGTGCTGCAACAGGAAAGAGCCAAACTGTTCCCCAAACTGTTGGAAGCACAGAATATTATAGAATGTCATTGTATGATGTAGTGTTAAAATGTCCCTTCGTTGGAACTAAGGTGCCCGAACCATGAAAAAACAGCCCCAGATCATTATTCCTCTTCCACCAAACTTTACAGTTGCACTGTGCATTCAGACAGGTAGTGTTGTCCGGGCATCTGCCAGATGGGATTCATCACTCCAGAGTGGGATTCATCACTCCAGAGGACTCGCGTTTCCACTGCTCCAGAGTCCAATGGCGGCGAGCTTTACACCAAGCCAACGTATGGCATTGCGCATGGTGATCTTAGGCTTGTGTGTGTGTGACTGCTCGACCATGAAAACCCATCTCATGAAGCTCCCGACAAAGTTATTGTGCTGATGTTGCTTCCACAGGCAGTTTGGAATGCGCTTGAGCACTCGGAGGTCCCGTTCTGTGACCTTGTGTGGCTGAGCCGTTGTTGCTCCTAGAGGTTTCCACTTCACAATAATAGCACTTACAGTTGACCTGAGGCAGCTCTAACAGGGCAGAAATTTTACAAATTGACTTGTTGGAAAGGTTGCATCCCATGATGGTGCTACATTTAAAGGAAGAGCTTTTCAGTAAGGCCATTCTACTACCAGTGTTTGTCTATGGAAAGGTTGCATCCCATGATGGTGCTACATTTAAAGGAAGAGCTTTTCAGTAAGGCCATTCTACTACCAGTGTTTGTCTATGGAAAGGTTGCATCCCATGATGGTGCTACATTTAATGGAAGAGCTCTTCAGTAAGGCCATTCTACTACCAGTGTGTGTCTATGGAAAGGTTGCATCCCATGATGGTGCTACATTTAAAGTAAGAGCTCTTCAGTAAGGCCATTCTACTACCAGTGTGTGTCTATGGAAAGGTTGCATCCCATGATGGTGCTACATTTAAAGGAAGAGCTCTTCAGTAAGGCCATTCTATTACCAGTGTGTGTCTATGGAAAGGTTGCATCCCATGATGGTGCTACATTTAAAGTAAGAGCTCTTCAGTAAGGCCATTCTACTACCAGTGTTTGTCTATGGAAAGGTTGCATCCCATGATGGTGCTACATTTAAAGTAAGAGCTCTTCAGTAAGGCCATTCTACTACCAGTGTTTGTCTATGGAAAGGTTGCATCCCATGATGGTGCTACATTTAAAGGAAGAGCTCTTCAGTAAGGCCATTCTACTACCAGTGTTTGTCTATGGAAAGGTTGCATCCCATGATGGTGCTACATTTAAAGTAAGAGCTCTTCAGTAAGGCCATTCTACTACCAGTGTTTGTCTATGGAAAGGTTGCATCCCATGATGGTGCTACATTTAAAGGAAGAGCTCTTCAGTAAGGCCATTCTACTACCAGTGTTTGTCTATGGAAAGGTTGCATCCCATGATGGTGCTACATTTAAAGGAAGAGCTCTTCAGTAAGGCCATTCTACTACCAGTGTTTGTCTATGGAAAGGTTGCATCCCATGATGGTGCTACATTTAAAGTAAGAGCTCTTCAGTAAGTCCATTCTACTACCAGTGTTTGTCTATGGAAAGGTTGCATCCCATGATGGTGCTACATTTAAAGGAAGAGCTCTTCAGTAAGGCCATTCTACTACCAGTGTTTGTCTATGGAAAGGTTGCATCCCATGATGGTGCTACATTTAATGGAAGAGCTCTTCAGTAAGTCCATTCTACTACCAGTGTTTGTCTATGGAAATTGCACGGCTGTGTTCTCGATGTTATTCACCAGTCAGCAACGGATGTGGCTGAAATAGCTGAACCCACTAATTTGAAGGTGTGTCCACAAAATGTTGAATATATAGAGTATTTGCGACTCCTCTACAAAAATAAATCTCGGTCAACAAAACAGCCCATCGACAGAACAATCGACCAGTAGACTACGGTCAACCCTAAAACAATTGGCTGAATATTATAC
Source organism: Oncorhynchus mykiss (assembly GCF_057628025.1). NCBI lineage: Eukaryota > Metazoa > Chordata > Actinopteri > Salmoniformes > Salmonidae > Oncorhynchus > Oncorhynchus mykiss. The sequence goes on along the minus strand of NC_143034.1, from coordinate 3,103,786 downwards.
AATGACTTATCAACAGTTCTAACAATTTGACCTCCACAGGAAATCTACACTGGTAGCTATAGAGAGACCCATATAATATATCACCATTGACTCCTGAAGAATAGAGCTTATAAACGACTCATGTTTCAACTGTCTCACCCCATCAGAAACCAATATATACGCCTGTATGACACCACTGTTTGTAAACAAACACTGTACAGCTTCAAAAGTAGGTTAAAACTCTCATTATGACCTCATGAATGAATTCTAGAATATACTATATATTCTAGAAACCTGGTTAAACTATTAAACTATCATTATGACCTCACGGATGAATTCTAGAATATACTATATGTAACAGTATAACTTTAGGCCGTCCCCGGGCGCGAACCAGGGACCCTCTGCACACATCAACAACAGTCACCCACGAAGCATCGTTACCCATCGCTCCACAAAAGCAGCGGCCCTTGCAGAGCAAGGGGAACCACTACTTCAAGGTCTCAGAGCATGTGACGTCACCGATTTAACCGCTATTTAGCGGTCATTATGACCTCATGGATGAATTCTAGAATATACTATATATCCTAGAAACCTGGTTAAACTAACATTATGACATCATGGATGAATTCTAGAATATACTATATATCCTAGAAACCTGGTTAAACTATCATTATGACATCATGGATGAATTCTAGAATATACTATATATCCTAGAAACCTGGTTAAACTATCATTATGACCTCATGGATGAATTCTAGAATATACTATATATCCTAGAAACCTGGTTAAACTATCATTATGACAACATGGATGAATTCTAGAATATACTATATATCCTAGGAACCTGGTTAAACTATCATTATGACATCATGGATGAATTCTAGAATATACTATATATCCTAGAAACCTGGTTAAACTATCATTATGACATCATGGATGAATTCTAGAATATACTATATATCATAGAAACCTGGTTAAACTATCATTATGACATCATGGATGAATTCTAGAATATACTATATATCCTAGAAACCTGGTTAAACTATCATTATGACATCATGGATGAATTCTAGAATATACAATATATCCTAGAAACCTGGTTAATCTATCATTATGACAACATGGATGAATTCTAGAATATACTATATATCCTAGAAACCTGGTTAAACTATCATTATGACATCATGGATGAATTCTAGAATATACTATATATCCTAGAAACCTGGTTAAATTATCATTATGACATCATGGATGAATTCTAGAATATACTATATATCCTAGAAACCTGGTTAAACTGTCATTATGACATCATGGATGAATTCTAGAATATACTATATATCCTAGAAACCTGGTTAAACTATCATTATGACATCATGGATGAATTCTAGAACATACTATATATCCTAGAAACCTGGTTAAACTATCATTATGACCTCATGGATGAATTCTAGAATATACTATATATCCTAGAAACCTGGTTAAACTATCATTATGACCTCATGGATGAATTCTAGAATATACTATATATCCTAGAAACCTGGTTAAACTAACATTATGACATCATGGATGAATTCTAGAATATACTATATATCCTAGAAACCTGGTTAAACTCTCATTATGACCTCATGGATGAATTCTAGAATATACTATATATCCTAGAAACCTGGTTAAACTCTCATTATGACCTCATGGATGAATTCTAGAATATACTATATATCCTAGGAACCTGGGTCCAGTGACTCATGGCTGGCATTTTGTTGCTGTTTATATCCTAGGTTGTCCCATTAAAAAAGCTACACAATCAATCAACTAATCTGCAGTTCAACCAATAACAAAGCTGTAATTACACCACTGTTTTGGTAATAAGATGGATGGGGCTGGAGAAATGTAACTACTCTCAAATTCATAGACAGACCTATGGATGCAAGGACTGACCATCCATGATATCAACATTATAGTTTTAACCATGTTGAGGATATACAGTGTTGGTTTACATTGTTTCTAAACATTGGAGTAAAAAAAGCTTATTTAGGGTTCTGATGGGGTAAACAGTTGAACTAAGCTCATGAGGCATGTGTTATATTCTTCAAGAGTCAATGGCTGTAAATAAATAATTTAAAAGTCACAATATGGATGTAGCGATTGCAGATTTCCACCTTAACACCAAACATCAGTTCAACTGCAGAGTTTGTGCCTCTGTTTTTAAGACAGTACTTACTAGTGTTAATCAGGGAACGGTTTCTCAAAACCATCTTACGGTTAAGTTCACCGTTAGAACCATTGGATGACATAAGATGCGTTTGGGAAACCGGGCCCAGATATCCAGTTTCCTCCTCTTCTTCTTCCTCCTCCATTTTATATGTGACAGTCATCTCCTCCTCTTCCTCTTTCACTCCAAAAACTGCATCCTCCTCCTCTTCTTTTACTGTAACATCCTCCTCCTCTTTCACTCTGAACGCGTCTTCCTCTTCTTTCACTGAAACGTCTTTCTCTTCTTCTTTCACCGTAACAGCCTCATCCTCTACTTGTTTTTCTATTGTAACAGCCTTCTCCTCTTCATCCTCCTCTTTGACGAGAGCTTCTTTCTCCGTCCAGGAGACCTCCTCTTCTTTAGCAGGAGGAGAGCAGCTCAGTGAACTCATGGTCGGGGATGTTAGCTAGCTTAGGCTAATGCTAACTTAACCAGCCCGCTAGCTGACCAAGAACAACAACACCGTAAATATGAAATTAAATCGGATAACTAACTAACGCTAGACGACATACAGCGGCTAATATACACGAAAGCGTCTCTATTGGTTCGTCTATTTGGTCTAACAAGCTACCGAGGTGGCTGACTAACTGTTGTTGCTGTTGAAAGAAGCGTTCCGTCCACTACATTATACGCCACACCAGCAGCATTGCCTTAAAGTCTCAGACCGCCATCTGCTGACTGGAGGGGGTAACGCAGTTGAGTAAAATGTTTTATTTTCAGACAAAATGTTAAAGCGTAGGAAGCATGAGTTTTTACTCACCAATGTAACAACACTGTGTGGTTAAAGACTTAGTAACTTAGTAACTTAGTAACTTAGTTGTGGTCACGATATGGTTACCTATTAAGAAAAAACAGTTCTGTTTTTGCGTTATTACCTATTTACTAACATATTTCCAGGGTATCTTCTAAACTTCCCACAATGCACTATTTCTCAACGTCATATGGATCTAGTCTGTGCTACTGTGTTCATGTCCTAGCAGCCTTTTAAATATGAGGTTGGAAAATATTTAAGAATATATGGGAATATTCTTGCCAAGACGAGGAGAGTTGAAGAAGAAAGTATAATTACAAAGATCAGCTGTCTCGTTCAAAAGTCTGTTGAAAGTCTCTCAGAGGAGGACACATCTGTTCTGTTTGAGCTACAACACAAGTTGGATCATATGTATAAACTGAAAGCAGAGGGAGCCTTTGTCAGATCTGGGAAGAAGTGGCTGGAGGAGGGTGAACAAAATTCATCTTGTTTTTTTTTTCAGGTTAGAAAAAGACCACTCTTAAAAATAATACATTTCAACAATTAAATATTAATGGTCTCATCACAGACGAACCCAAATTAGTCTCTAACTTTAGTTCCAACTTCTACAGGAATTTATATAGTTCTAAGTACTGTGAGATTTCCACAACTATTTTTTTTTTTTTTGACTCTCTGGGGGATGTGAAATCAATTGGTGGGCTGACAAGGAAACAGTGTGATGACTCTATTATAGTTGTAGAGATAATTTATGCTATTGAACACCTTAGAAATAATACATCTCCTGGGACTGATGGTACAGTGGGGCAAAAAAGTATTTAGTCAGCCACCAAGTTCTCCCATTTAAAAAGATGAGAGAGGCCTGTAATTTTCATCATAACTATGACAGACAAAATGAGGAATCGTTTAGCTACTAGACTAGAAACACAAATGAACTCAATTTTTTTATCCGTTATTTTACCGGGTAAGTTGACTGAGAAACACGTTCTCATTTGCAGCAACGACCTGGGGAATAGTTACAGGGGAGAGGAGGAGGAGGATGAATGAGCCAATTGGAATGAAACACATTGACTAAATTAAAGAGGTTTCAAGGTTGGCATGAATAAATGCACATTCTATTCATCGACTTAGTTATTTTCATTTTAAAATATCCAAATCATATACCGAACATCTAAGGATGCAATATATCAAAGTTCATGATCAAAACAAAATACACATTTTATTTAATTTCTCAAGTAGGTCTATTAAAAAAAAATAACTTTAATGCATGCCATTTCATTTAATGGTCATAAAAACACATTTTTTTTAAATCAAAAACACAAGTCAGAACACAGCCTCTCTATTCTCTCGTGTGATTTCAGGTCCTCTGACTGGGAAAATGTCTTTCCACAATGAGAGCAGTGGTATGTCTTCTCCTCCTGTGTGTTAGTATGTTGGAAAGACGTTTCTCCTGTGTGTGTCCTCTCATGCTTTTTCAGGTTCCATGATCGGGTAAAACTCCTTTCACACTGGGAACATTGGTAAGGCTTTTCTCCTGTGTGTATTCTCTCATGCATTTTCAGGCTCCCTCGATAGATAAAACTCTTTTCACAATGGGAACATTGGTAAGGCTTTTCTCCTGTATGTATTCTCTTGTGCATTTTCAGACTCCGTAAATGAGTAAAATTATTTCCACAGTGGGAACAGTGGTGTCGTCCTGTTGGTTTGGGCATCTCTCGGTCTGGTTCCCCTGAAGGACTCTTCCTGCTGTCAGAGTGAGGGTCTGGTTCCCCTGAAGGACTCTTCCTGCTGTCAGAGTGAGGGTCTGGTCTCTCCCCTACCAGAGACAAACATATAATTTAATTAAACAGAGAACTGAAGGAAACCTCCACATGATAAAACGGTCTAATCCAAAAAGGTTGAATCCAGACTATATCCCACAATAGCCAGAGATCAGTCTTCACAACATTTCATAATACAAAATAAACTTGGTGAGATTTAATGATGTAGAGATGCAAATCTAATCCTGCTCTCATGGAATGTCTTGTTTATATGCTGAACAGAGCTCTGTATAATAGATAATGTCATGTTTATAGGCTGAGCAAAGCTCTATAATAATAGATAATGTCATGTTTATAGGCTGAGCAGAGCTCTATGATAATAGATAATGTCATGTTTACAGGCTGAGCAGAGCTCTATAATAATAGATAATGTCATGGTTATCCATGAAGACAAACAAATTCACAGGGGCCATACTTGCGAACAGTCGAGCACCACTAACAATAAGCAAACATTTAAATTTAAACAGGTTCTCCTGCTCAACATTAAAATAGTTGATTGACTTGCATGTGACAGAACGCTAAATTGTAGCTGGTCCCATCAGATAACATGGCACAAGTTAGCATTATGCTAACCTAACCAGGAGGCAGTGATTTATATCATGTTCCAAATTCTTCAGTCTATCAAAGATCTTAGACTTTAGATCCACTAACCAATGGAATTTCTTAAAATTAGGTAAACCCTGGACACGAGAGGGATATTTTAAACCTACAAATTCAACGTTTCCTTTCGTTCAGTTGCTATGTAACAAAATGTTGTGTTTCAATATTGAACTGATGCATCCTTGACTAGACTACTAGCTACTGCTAAAGTTGACTAGACAACTAGCTACTGCTAACGTTGACTAGACTACTAGCTACTGCTAAAGTTGACTAGACAACTAGCTACTGCTAACGTTGACTAGACTACTAGCTACTGCTAATGTTGACTAGACCACCAGCTACTGCTAACGTTGACTAGACTACTAGCTACCGCTAACGTTGACTAGACTACCAGCTACTGCTAACGTTGACTAGACTACTAGCTACCGCTAACTAGACTACTAGCTACCGTTGACTAGACTACCAGCTACTAACGTTGACTAGACTACTAGCTACCGCTAACGTTGACTAGACCACCAGCTACCGCTAACGTTGACTAGACCACCAGCTACCGCTAACGTTGACTAGACTACCAGCTACTGCTAACGTTGACTAGACCACCAGCTACCACTAACGTTGACTAGACCACCAGCTACTGCTAACGTTGACTAGACCATTAGCTACTGCTAACGTTGACTAGACCACCAGCTACTGCTAACGTTGACTAGACCACCAGCTACTGCTAACGTTGACTAGACTACCAGCTACTAACGTTGACTAGACTACCAGCTACTAACATTGACTAGACTACCAGCTACTAACATTGACTAGACTACCAGCTACTGCTAACGTTGACTAGACTACTAGCTACTGCTAACGTTGACTAGACCACCAGCTACCACTAACGTTGACTAGACCACCAGCTACTGCTAACGTTGACTAGACCACCAGCTACTGCTAACGTTGACTAGACTACCAGCTACTAACGTTGACTAGACTACCAGCTACTAACATTGACTAGACTACCAGCTACTAACATTGACTAGACTACCAGCTACTGCTAACGTTGACTAGACTACTAGCTACTGCTAACGTTGACTAGACTACTAGCTACTGCTAACGTTGACTAGACTACCAGCTACCGCTAACGTTGACTAGACTACCAGCTACCGCTAGCGTTGACTAGACTACTAGCTACCGCTAACGTTGACTAGACTACCAGCTACCGCTAACGTTGACTAGACTACTAGCTACCGCTAACGTTGACTAGACTACCAGCTACTGCTAACGTTGACTAAACTACTAGCTACAGCTAACTAGACTACCAGCTACTGCTAACGTTGACTAGACTACCAGCTACTGCTAACGTTGACTAGACTACTAGCTACCGCTAACTAGACTACTAGCTACTGCTAACGTTGACTAGACTACCAACTACTGCTAACGTTGACTAGACTACCAGCTACTGCTAACGTTGACTAGACTACCAGCTACGGCTAACGTTGACTAGACTACCAGCTACTAACGTTGACTAGACTACTAGCTACTGCTAACGTTGACTAGACTACCAACTACTGCTAACGTTGACTAGACTACCAGCTACTGCTAACGTTGACTAGACTACCAGCTACTGCTAACGTTGACTAGACTACCAGCTACTGCTAATGTTGACTAGACTACCAGCTACCGCTAACGTTGACTAGACTACCAGCTACCGCTAACGTTGACTAGACTACCAGCTACCGCTAACGTTGACTAGACTACTAGCTACCGCTAACGTTGACTACTAGCTACCGCTAACGTTGACTAGACTACTAGCTACCGCTAACGTTGACTAGACTACTAGCTACCGCTAACGTTGACTAGACTACTAGCTACCGCTAACGTTGACTAGACTACTAGCTACCGCTAACATTGACTAGACTACTAGATACCGCTGACTAGACTACTAGCTACCGCTAACTAGACTACTAGCTACCGCTAACGTTGACTACTAGCTACCGCTAACGTTGACTAGACTACCAGCTACTGCTGACGTTGACTAGACTACCAGCTACTGCTAACTAGACTACCAGCTACTGCTAACTAGACTACCAGCTACCGCTAACTAGACTACCAGCTACTGCTGACGTTGACTAGACTACCAGCTACTGCTAACTAGACTACCAGCTACTGCTAACTAGACTACCAGCTACCGCTAACTAGACTACCAGCTACTGCTAACGTTGACTAGACTACCAGCTACTGCTAACTAGACTACCAGCTACCGCTAACTAGACTACCAGCTACTGCTAACGTTGACTAGACTACCAGCTACTGCTAACTAGACTACCAGCTACCGCTAACTAGACTACCAGCTACTGCTAACTAGACTACCAGCTACTGCTAACTAGACTACCAGCTACTGCTAACGTTGACTAGACTACCAGCTACTGCTAACTAGACTACCAGCTACCGCTAACTAGACTACCAGCTACTGCTAACTAGACTACCAGCTACTGCTAACTAGACTACCAGCTACTGCTAACGTTGACTAGACTACCAGCTACTGCTAACTAGACTACCAGCTACCGCTAACTAGACTACCAGCTACTGCTAACTAGACTACCAGCTACCGCTAACTAGACTACCAGCTACTGCTAACTAGACTACCAGCTACCGCTAACTAGACTACCAGCTACTGCTAACTAGACTACCAGCTACTGCTAACTAGACTACCAGCTACCGCTAACTAGACTACCAGCTACTGCTAACTAGACTACCAGCTACCGCTAACTAGACTACCAGCTACCGCTAACTAGACTACCAGCTACTGCTAACTAGACTACCAGCTACTGCTAACTAGACTACCAGCTACTGCTAACGTTGACTAGATTAGAATACCAACTTTTTATTAAAACATTTTTTTGGGGGGGCGAGAGTACATACCGGGACAGCAGTAATGATCATAGTCTTTCTGCGAAGCTCCATTCTTTGTTAATAAAAGTCCAGAACGTATTTTGACATTATTAAGCTCGAAAAAGGAGAATCTCCATATTCAACATCTCCTCCATCTCCAGGTTCTGGTTCAAACGTTAGGCTCGCTCAGTCCATTATTAGCCTACATAGTGTCGTTTTTACAATTCCTACATTAAAATAAATAAATACATACATGCTCTCGATGGGGCAGCTGTAGAACTTTTTGAGGATCTGGGGACCCATTGCCAAATCTTTTCAGTCTCCTGAGGGGGAAAAGGTTTTGTCGTGCCCTCAGCTGGTGCTGCTCTCGATGAAGGATACAGTATATACAATTAAGATGAGTAATGCGTAGATACGTAAACATTCTTAGAGTGGCATTATTAAAGTGACTAGTGTTCCATTTATTATAGTGGCCAATGATATCAAGTCTGTAGATAGAAGCTGTTTTTCAATCTCTCTGTCCCAGCTTTGATGCACCTGTACTGACCTCGTCTTCTGGATGGAAGCGGGGTGAACAGGCAGTGGCTCAAGTGGTTAATGTCCTTGATGATCTCTTTTCCTTTCCTGTGACATTGGGTGCTGTATGTGTCCCGGTGATGCGTTGTGCAGACCGCACCACCCTCTGGAGAGCGTTGCGGTTGTGGGCTGAGCAAGTTGCCGTACCAGGCGGTGAAACGGCCCGACAGGATGCTCTCAAATGTGCACCTGTAAAAGCTCGTGAGGGTTTTGGGTGACAAGCCACATTATTTTCAGCCTCCTGAGTTTGAAGAGGCACTGTTGCACCCTCTTCACCACACGGTCTGTGTGGGTGGACCATTTCAGTTAGTCGGTGATATGAACACAGAGGAACTTAAAACCTTTCACCTTCTCCACTGCTGTCCCGTCGATGTGGATAGGGTTGTAATGGACAAAAAAATGTGCTTTTCTTTCCAAAACAAGGACCTTTCAAATTGACCCCAACTTTTGAACGGTAGTGTATTGTTCATGTCAAATACTTATAAATACTTGAGCTGGATATATTCTTCTCAACTTTTGGATAATGGAACAAACGGAATAGTTCTGGATAATGGAACCAATGGAATAGTTCTGGATAATGGAACCAATGGAACACTTTTGGATAATGGAACCAATGGAACACTTTTGGATAATGGAACCAATGGAACACTTTTGGATAATGGAACACTTTTGGATAATGGAACCAATGGAACACTTTTGGATAATGGAACCAACGGAATAGTTCTGGATAATGGAACCAATGGAACACTTTTGGATAATGGAACCAATGGAACACTTTTGGATAATGGAACCAATGGAACACTTTTGGATAATGGAACACTTTTGGATAATGGAACCAATGGAACACTTTTGGATAATGGAACCAATGGAACACTTTTGGATAATGGAACCAATGGAACACTTTTGGATAATGGAACACTTTTGGATAATGGAACACCTTTGGATAATGGAACCAACGGAATAGTTCTGGATAATGGAACCAATGGAACAGTTTTGGATAATGGAACCAATGGAACACTTTTTGATAATGGAACACTTTTGGATAATGGAACACCTTTGGATAATGGAACTAATGGAACACTTTTGGATAATGGAACACCTTTGGATAATGGAACTAATGGAACACTTTTGGATAATGGAACCAATGGAACACTTTTGGATAATGGAACACCTTTGGATAATGGAACCAATGGAACACTTTTGGAAAATGGAACCAATGGAATAGTTCTGGATAATTGAACCAATGGAACACTTTTGGATAATGGAACCAATGGAACACTTTTGGATAATGGAACCAATGGAACAGTTCTGGATAATGGAACCAATGGAACACTTTTGGATAATGGAACCAATGGAACACGTTTGGATAATGGAACCAATGGAACACTTTTGGATAATGGAACCAATGGAACACTTTTGGATAATGGAACACTTTTGGATAATGGAACCAATGGAACACTTTTGGATAATGGAACCAATAGAACACTTTTGGATAATGGAACCAATGGAACACTTTTGGATAATGGAACCAATGGAACACTTTTGGATAATGGAACCAATGGAACACTTTTGGATAATGGAACACTTTTGGATAATGGAACCAATGGAACACTTTTGGATAATGGAACCAATGGAACACTTTTGGATAATGGAACCAATGGAACACTTTTGGATAATGGAACACTTTTGGATAATGGAACCAACGGAATAGTTCTGGATAATGAAACCAATGGAACACTTTTGGATAATGGAACCAATGGAACACTTTTGGATAATGGAACCAATGGAACACTTTTGGATAATGGAACCAATGGAACACTTTTGGATAATGGAACCAATGGAACAGTTCTGGATAATGGAACACTTTTGGATAATGGAACCAACGGAATAGTTCTGGATAATGAAACCAATGGAACACTTTTGGATAATGGAACCAATGGAACACTTTTGGATAATGGAACACTTTTGGATAATGGAACACCTTTGGATAATGGAACCAACGGAATAGTTCTGGATAATGGAACCAATGGAACAATTTTGGATAATGGAACCAATGGAACACTTTTTGATAATGGAACACTTTTGGATAATGGAACACCTTTGGATAATGGAGCCAATGGAACACTTTTGGATAATGGAACACTTTTGGATAATGGAACCAATGGAACACTTTTGGATAATGGAACCAATAGAACACTTTTGGATAATGGAACCAATGGAACACTTTTGGATAATGGAACCAATGGAACACTTTTGGATAATGGAACCAATGGAACACTTTTGGATAATGGAACCAATGGAACACTTTTGGATAATGGAACACTTTTGGATAATGGAACCAATGGAACACTTTTGGATAATGGAACCAATGGAACACTTTTGGATAATGGAACCAATGGAACACTTTTGGATAATGGAACACTTTTGGATAATGGAACCAACGGAATAGTTCTGGATAATGAAACCAATGGAACACTTTTGGATAATGGAACCAATGGAACACTTTTGGATAATGGAACCAATGGAACACTTTTGGATAATGGAACCAATGGAACACTTTTGGATAATGGAACCAATGGAACACTTTTGGATAATGGAACCAATGGAACAGTTCTGGATAATGGAACACTTTTGGATAATGGAACCAACGGAATAGTTCTGGATAATGAAACCAATGGAACACTTTTGGATAATGGAACCAATGGAACACTTTTGGATAATGGAACACTTTTGGATAATGGAACACCTTTGGATAATGGAACCAACGGAATAGTTCTGGATAATGGAACCAATGGAACAATTTTGGATAATGGAACCAATGGAACACTTTTTGATAATGGAACACTTTTGGATAATGGAACACCTTTGGATAATGGAACTAATGGAACACTTTTGGATAATGGAACACCTTTGGATAATGGAACTAATGGAACACTTTTGGATAATGGAACCAATGGAACACTTTTGGATAATGGAACACCTTTGGATAATGGAACCAATGGAACACTTTTGGAAAATGGAACCAATGGAATAGTTCTGGATAATTGAACCAATGGAACACTTTTGGATAATGGAACCAATGGAACACTTTTGGATAATGGAACCAATGGAACAGTTCTGGATAATGGAACCAATGGAACACTTTTGGATAATGGAACCAATGGAACACGTTTGGATAATGGAACCAATGGAACACTTTTGGATAATGGAACCAATGGAACACTTTTGGATAATGGAACACTTTTGGATAATGGAACACTTTTGGATAATGGAACACTTTTGGATAATGGAACCAATGGAACACTTTTGGATAATGGAACCAATGGAACACTTTTGGATAATGGAACACTTTTGGATAATGGAACCAATGGAACACTTTTGGATAATGGAACCAATAGAACACTTTTGGATAATGGAACACCTTTGGATATTGGAACCAATGGAACACTTTTGGATAATGGAACACTTTTGGATAATGGAACCAATGGAACACTTTTGGATAATGGAACACTTTTGGATAATGGAACCAATGGAACACTTTTGGATAATGGAACCAATGGAACACTTTTGGATAATGGAACCAATGGAACACTTTTGGATAATGGAACCAATGGAACAGTTCTGGATAATGGAACACTTTTGGATAATGGAACACTTTTGGATAATGGAACCAATGGAACAGTTCTGGATAATGGAACACTTTTGGATAATGGAACCAATGGAACAGTTCTGGATAATGGAACACTTTTGGATAATGGAACACTTTTGGATAATGGAACCAATGGAACAGTTCTGGATAATGGAACACTTTTGGATAATGGAACACTTTTGGATAATGGAACCAATGGAACACTTTTGGATAATGGAACACTTTTGGATAATGGAACCAATGGAAGCTAACAATATTATATATATGAGATGAATAAGGAGAAGCATGTGTTGATTGATTAGTGAAACATTTTTATGAGTGACAATTGAAAACAAACTTTACATCTACTACACATCTGTATTTAGGCAATTTCTGATTAATTCAGTCAAATAAACAGAAAATATCAAAATATTTAAAAATAAGCATCTAGGTCTATACTGCTCCTACATGTAACAATACATCATGTAGATGTATACATCATGTAGATGTATATAATGAACAGACTAGGTCTATACTGCTCCTACATGGTGTAACAATACATCATGTAGATGTATATAATGAACAGACTAGGTCTATACTGCTCCTACATGGTGTAACAATACATCATGTAGATGTATATAATGAACAGACTAGGTCTATACTGCTCCTACATGGTGTAACAATACATCATGTAGATGTATATAATGAACAGACTAGGTCTATACTGCTCCTACATGGTGTAACAATACATCATGTAGATGTATATAATGAACAGACTAGGTCTATACTGCTCCTACATGGTGTAACAATACATCATGTAGATGTATATAATGAACAGACTAGGTCTATACTGCTCCTACATGGTGTAACAATACATCATGTAGATGTATATAATGAACAGACTAGGTCTATACTGCTCCTACATGGTGTAACAATACATCATGTAGATGTATATAATGAACAGACTAGGTCTATACTGCTCCTACATGGTTTAACATCATGTAGATGTATATAATGAACGTTCACTAGATATTGAGATTTATATTAAAAGATATGTTGCTTTGATAAAATGCCTCTTACTAAATTCATAACATTTCTAGGTTAAAATCAAGAAATGCACATTCTACTAATCTATTTAATAATTGTAATTTTAAAATATCCAAAATCATATTTTTCATATTAACATTTAATGAAAAAAAAAAAACATACGTCAGTACACAGCCTCTATTCTGTCATGTGATTTCAGGTCCTCTGTCCAGGAAAGTATGTTAAGATTTCTCTCCAGAGTGTATTCTCTTCTTATGTTTGTTCAGGCTTCCTAACTGGGTAAAACGCATTCCACAATGGGTGCAGTGGTGTGGTTTCTCCCCCGTGTGTGTCCTTTCGTGTGATTTTAGGTCCTGTGATCGTGAAAATCTCTTTCCACAGTGGGAACATTGGAAAGGCTTTTCTTCTGTGTGTATTATATTATGGTTGTTCAGGTTCCCTAACTGGGTAAAACTCTTTCCACACTGGGAGCAGTGGTAAGGCTTTTCTCCTGAGTGTATTCTCTTATGTTTGTTCAGGCTCCCTAACTGGGTAAAACTTTTCCCACACTGGGAGCAGTGGTGTGGTTTCTCCCCAGTGTGTGTCATCTCATGTGATTTTAGTTCCTGTGACCGTGAAAATCTTTTCCCACACTGGGAACATTGGAAAGGCTTTTCTCCTGTGTGTTTCATCTGATGTTTTTTTAGGTTCCCTAACTGGGTAAAATCCTTTCCACACAGGGCACAATGGTGTGGCTTCTCCCCTGTGTGTGTCCTCTCGTGTGATTTTAGGTGATGCAATCCTGAAAATCTCTTTCCACACTGGGAACATTGGAAAGGTTTTTCTCCTGTGTGTATTCCTTTATGCTTTTTCAGGCTCCCCAACTGGGTAAAACTCTTTCCACACTGGGAGCAGTGGTGTGGCTTCTCCCCTGTGTGTGTCCTCTCATGTGATTTTAGGTGCTGTGATCGTGAAAATCTCTTTCCACACTGGGAACATTGGAAATGCTTTTCTCCTGTGTGTATTCCTTTATGCTTTTTCAGGTTCCCTAACAGGGTAAAACTCTTTCCACACTGGGAGCAGTGGTGTGGCTTCTCTCCTGTGTGTGTCCTCTCATGCTGTTTCAGCTTCCATAACCACTTAAAACTCAAATTACACTGGGAGCAGTGGTGTCGTCTCACTGGTTTGGGCGTCTCTGGGTCTGGTTCCCCTGAAGGACTCTTCTTTCGTCTCTCAGAGTGAGAGTCTGGTCTCTCTCCTGCCAAAGACAGAGTATTTAGTTAAACAGAGAGACCTGAATGAAATCTCCTGCTCTTCCTATGAGGTTTAATCCATTACCCTGTTGTAAAATATAGTGGCGCAGGAGGAGATGGCTGCGTTTTACAGGCTCTTAACCAATTGTGTATTTGTGTGTGTTCTGTCACATTATTTGTAACTTAGTTTGTACATAATGTTTCTGTCACAGTCTACTGCTGCTCTTTAATTATTTGTTTTTATTCATCTATTTGCTACTTAACACTTATTTTTCTTAAAACTGCCTTGTCGGTTAAGGGCTGGTTGTGTTCCTGTTGTATTCGGTACCTGTGACAAATAAAACCTGATTTGATGACCTAGATCCCTCATTATTCAACTTTACGTTTGGATCCTGGATGCCGATTGGTTAATAACAGTTCCATTTGAATTATCCCTACACATCCACTGTTCCACAACCCTGCCAGGAAATGCATCAACTAATCTCCACTGGAAAAAAAACATATTGTATAATCTAGTGGCCAATTGTTGGCTGGCTACTAGAATGGTACATAAGGGGCTAAGTTAAGATGGGGCTAGAATGGTACATAAGGGGCTAAGATGGGGCTATAATGGTACATAAGGGACTAATATTGGGGTAGAATGGTGCAAAAGGGGTTAAGATGGGGCTCGAATGGTACATAAGGGGCTAAGATGGGGCTAGAATGGTACATAATGGGTTAAGATGGGGCTAGAATGGTAGATAAGGGGCTAAGATGGGGCTGGAATGGTAGATAAGGGGTTAAGATGGGTCTAGAACGGTACATAAGGGGTGAAGATGGGGCTATAATGGTAGATAAGGGGTGAAGATGGGTCTAGAACGGTACATAAGGGGCTAATATGGGGCTAGAATTGTACATAAGGGGTTAAGATGGGGCTAGAATGGTAGATAAGGGGTTAAGATGGGGCTAGAATGGTAGATAAGGGGTGAATATGGGGCTAGAATGGTAGATAAGGGGTTAAGATGGGGCTATAATGGTAGATAAGGGGTTAAGATGGGTCTAGAACGGTACATAAGGGGCTAATATGGGGCTAGAATTGTACATAAGGGGTTAAGATGGGGCTAGAATGGTAGATAAGGGGTTAAGATGGGGCTAGAATGGTAGATAAGGGGTGAAGATGGGGCTAGAATGGTAGATAAGGGGTTAAGATGGGTCTAGAACGGTAGATAAGGGGTTAAGATGGGGCTAGAATGGTAGATAAGGGGTTAAGATGGGGCTAGAATGGTAGATAAGGGGTGAAGATGGGGCTAGAATGGTAGATAAGGGGTGAAGATGGGGCTAGAATGGTAGATAAGGGGTGAAGATGGGGCTAGAATGGTAGATAAGGGGTGAAGATGGGGCTAGAATGGTAGATAAGGGGTGAAGATGGGGCTAGAATGGTAGATAAGGGGTGAAGATGGGGCTAGAATGGTAGATAAGGGGTGAAGATGGGGCTAGAATGGTAGATAAGGGGTGAAGATGGGGCTAGAATGGTAGATAAGGGGTGAAGATGGGGCTAGAATGGTAGATAAGGGGTGAAGATGGGGCTAGAATGGTAGATAAGGGGTGAAGATGGGGCTAGAATGGTAGATAAGGGGTTAAGATGGGGCTAGAATGGTGCATACGGGGTTAAGATGGGGCTAGAATGGTAGATAAGGGGTTAAGATGGGGCTAGAATGGTAGATAAGGGGTTGAGATGGGGCTAGAATGGTAGATAAGGGGTTAAGATGGGGCTAGAATGATAGATAAGGGGTTAAGATGGGGCTAGAATGGTAGATAAGGGGTTAAGATGGGGCTAGAATGGTACATGATGGGTTAAGATGGGACTAGAATGGTAGATAAGGGGTTAAGATGGGGCTAGAATGGTAGATAAGGGGTTAAGATGGGGCTAGAATGGTAGATAAGGGGTTGAGATGGGGCTAGAATGGTACATGATGGGTTAAGATGGGACTAGAATGGTAGATAAGGGGTTAAGATGGGGCTAGAATGGTATGCAACAAGTGTTTTGTTTAATTCTCTTTTCTATGGCAAAATTAAGTTACTGTTGTGTTTTCTGCAACATAATATAATTCATTACCAGTATGCCTATAGGGTTACTCGCACTCAAACCATGAAATGGAAAAAGTGTGAGATGCTTAACTTAATTTAATGCTGCAATATAATAATAACCTGTTTATATTTTCCCCATAAACAATGACTTGACTCAGGTCTACATTTGATATTACCCTAATAAAGTTTAGAAACTTTTGTTTAGGTTTGGTGAGGATATTATAGGACTATGGTTTGGTGTGGATATTATAGGACTATGGTTTGGTGTGGATATTATAGGACTATGGTTTGGTGAGGATATTATAGGGCTATGGTTTGGTGTGGATATTATAGGACTACGGTTTGGTGAGGATATTATAGGACTATGGTTTGGTGAGGATATTATAGGACTATGGTTTGGCGTGGATATTATAGGACTATGGTTTGGTGAGGATATTATAGGACTATGGTTTGGTGTGGATATTATAGGGCTTAGTTATGGTTTGGTGAGGATATTATAGGACTATGGTTTGGTGTGGATATTATAGGACTATGGTTTGGTGTGGATATTATAGGACTATGGTTTGGTGTGGATATTATAGGACTATGGTTTGGTGTGGATATTATAGGACTTTGCTATGCGTTCCAACTGACTCTGACAGTTGAGCTTGAGGTGGGGAAGAATGTTTCAAGCCAAACAGAGTTACTCCTTTAATCTAACAATATAATGTTTGGACTTCATAGCAATCCCAGAAGGCCTGAATCATGGAGTCACTGTTCGTTTTACACTTAGGACATGACTCTGCCGTTGAGCTGTAGAATTTGAATAAACAGAAGAAAATAAATTCAAGAGGGGTACAGACTTTCTATTGGTACTGTATGTACAAATATAGATGTGGAGACACAACACAGTTGGCCCCGGGGAGAGTAACAACCATTATAACATAAAAAGAGGATTAATATGCAAATACATATTAAGCTTCCAGAGTTGATAGTCCATAATGTTCCATAGTCCATAACGGAGTTGAGTTCCAGAGTCCACAGCGTTCCATTGTCTATAACGGAGTTGAGTTCCAGAGTCCACAGCGTTCCATTGTCTATAACGGAGTTGAGTTCCAGAGTCCACAGCGTTCCATTGTCTATAACGGAGTTGAGTTCCAGAGTCCACAGCGTTCCATTGTCTATAACGGAGTTGAGTTCCAGAGTCCACAGCGTTCCATTGTCTATAACGGAGTTGAGTTCCAGAGTCCACAGCGTTCCATTGTCTATAACGGAGTTGAGTTCCAGAGTCCACAGCGTTCCATTGTCTATAACGGAGTTGAGTTCCAGAGTCCACAGCGTTCCATTGTCTATAACGGAGTTGAGTTCCAGAGTCCACAGCGTTCCATTGTCCATAACGGAGTTGAGTTCCAGAGTCCACAGCGTTCCATTGTCTATAACGGAGTTGAGTTCCAGAGTCCAAAGCGTTCCATTGTCTATAACGGAGTTGAGTTCCAGAGTCCACAGCGTTCCATTGTCTATAACGGAGTTGAGTTCCAGAGTCCACAGCGTTCCATTGTCTATAACGGAGTTGAGTTCCAGAGTCCACAGCGTTCCATTGTCTATAACGGAGTTGAGTTCCAGAGTCCACAGCGTTCCATTGTCTGTAACGGAGTTGAGTTCCAGAGTCCACAGCGTTCCATTGTCTATAACAGAGTTGAGTTCCAGAGTCCACAGCGTTCCATTGTCTATAACGGAGTTGAGTTCCAGAGTCCACAGCGTTCCATTGTCTATAACGGAGTTGAGTTCCAGAGTCCACAGCGTTCCATTGTCTATAACGGAGTTGAGTTCCAGAGTCCACAGCGTTCCATTGTCTATAACGGAGTTGAGTTCCAGAGTCCACAGCGTTCCATTGTCTATAACGGAGTTGAGTTCCAGAGTCCACAGCGTTCCATTGTCCATAACGGAGTTGAGTTCCAGAGTCCACAGCGTTCCATTGTCTATAACGGAGTTGAGTTCCAGAGTCCACAGCGTTCCATTGTCTATAACGGAGTTGAGTTCCAGAGTCCACAGCGTTCCATTGTCTATAACGGAGTTGAGTTCCAGAGTCCACAGCGTTCCATTGTCTATAACGGAGTTGAGTTCCAGAGTCCACAGCGTTCCATTGTCTATAATGGAGTTGAGTTCCAGAGTCCAAAGCGTTCCATTGTCTATAACGGAGTTGAGTTCCAGAGTCCAAAGCGTTCCATTGTCTATAACGGTGTTGAGTTCCAGAGTCCACAGCGTTCCATTGTCTATAACGGAGTTGAGTTCCAGAGTCCACAGCGTTCCATTGTCTATAACGGAGTTGAGTTCCAGAGTCCACAGCGTTCCATTGTCTATAACGGAGTTGAGTTCCAGAGTCCACAGCGTTCCATTGTCTATAACAGAGTTGAGTTCCAGAGTCCACAGCGTTCCATTGTCTATAACGGAGTTGAGTTCCAGAGTCCACAGCGTTCCATTGTCCATAACGGAGTTGAGTTCCAGAGTCCACAGCGTTCCATTGTCTATAACGGAGTTGAGTTCCAGAGTCCACAGCGTTCCATTGTCTATAACGGAGTTGAGTTCCAGAGTCCACAGCGTTCCATTGTCTATAACGGAGTTGAGTTCCAGAGTCCACAGCGTTCCATTGTCTATAACGGAGTTGAGTTCCAGAGTCCACAGCGTTCCATTGTCTGTAACGGAGTTGAGTTCCAGAGTCCACAGCGTTCCATTGTCCATAACGGAGTTGAGTTCCAGAGTCCACAGCGTTCCATTGTCTATAACGGAGTTGAGTTCCAGAGTCCACAGCGTTCCATTGTCTATAACGGAGTTGAGTTCCAGAGTCCACAGCGTTCCATTGTCTATAACGGAGTTGAGTTCCAGAGTCCACAGCGTTCCATTGTCTATAACAGAGTTGAGTTCCAGAGTCCACAGCGTTCCATTGTCTATAACGGAGTTGAGTTCCAGAGTCCACAGCGTTCCATTGTCTATAACGGAGTTGAGTTCCAGAGTCCACAGCGTTCCATTGTCTATAACGGAGTTGAGTTCCAGAGTCCACAGCGTTCCATTGTCTATAACGGAGTTGAGTTCCAGAGTCCACAGCGTTCCATTGTCTATAACGGAGTTGAGTTCCAGAGTCCACAGCGTTCCATTGTCTATAACGGAGTTGAGTTCCAGAGTCCACAGCGTTCCATTGTCTATAACGGAGTTGAGTTCCAGAGTCCACAGCGTTCCATTGTCTATAACGGAGTTGAGTTCCAGAGTCCACAGCGTTCCATTGTCTATAACGGAGTTGAGTTCCAGAGTCCACAGCGTTCCATTGTCTATAACGGAGTTGAGTTCCAGAGTCCACAGCGTTCCATTGTCTATAACGGAGTTGAGTTCCAGAGTCCACAGCGTTCCATTGTCTATAACGGAGTTGAGTTCCAGAGTCCACAGCGTTCCATTGTCTATAACGGAGTTGAGTTCCAGAGTCCACAGCGTTCCTTATAAGTGGCTATTTTAGGTCGTCAGATTAGTTCAAATGCTAATTTCACAGACACTCACAACTTTGAATGAAAAACATGGAGTGAAATGTATCTAACTGTTCAAAACATGAAAAACATATTTGTAAACACACATTTTGACCACAAAATGTGTACAATTTTTTTAATATCTGCTTATTTTGGGGGAATTTAAAACATTAACTGGTGTTACAAAAGGTTAAGAAAAGAAACAGTGTTAGTGTTTGATATAAATGGTCATTTTTCCATAATTTCCAACATGGGGAATGTTGGTGTTTTTAGACTGAGTTAACATATGGAAGTGTTTAAAGATGGTGATGCCATTGATCATTTAGCCATTAGATTTAGAATTGTAGGATCCCTTTAGGCTACTACTATAGCCCATAGAAACGCATTTTAACAACACACTCATAAATGGCAAAAAAGACAGTCAAAATGTTGATTAATAAGGAATCAGGGTTTGAAGTGTCTGTCCTAGATCTAGCAGATATAAAAGATCAGGAAATATTTTTTTGTTTATTTCGGCACCCATTTAACCCCTTATTTCTGTTGGCACAAAACTAACTCCATCGGATTTTAAATAACATGTGGTAATTATTTTTTTTAATTACATTTCATCCAGATCAAAATTAGATAAAAAAAATTATCCTTCCTTGTCTCGTCTTCCCTGTATTTAAGATATTACTCACTGTTGTTAATCAGATCTCCTTTCTCCTCTTCTTCCAATGTGACAGTCACCTCCCCCAATCCAAAAACGGCATCCTCCTCCTCTTCTTCTTTCACTGTAACATCCTCCTCCTCTTTCACTCTGAACGCGTCTTCATCTTCTGTCAATTTAACCTCTTTCTCTTCTTCTTTCACTGTAACAGCCTCAACCTCTGTTTCTGTTTTTACTGTGACATCCTCTTCTTCCTTCTCCTCTTTCACGACAATGTTCAGCCCCAGAGCTTCTTTCTCCGTCCAGCAGACCCCCTCTTCAGAAGGTGGGGAGTCGTTTGGTGAGCTCATGGTTGGGATGTTAGCTAGACAGCTAGCTAGTTAGTTAGTTAGTGACAAGACTAGAACTACTTCTAATTTACCCAGCTAGCTAGCTAGCTAACAACAACGTAAATATTACATTCAATGGTGTAACTAGCTAATAGATACGACAAGTGTGTTTAAAACACAGTGGCTAATATACAACGAAAGCATTTAAAGATCTGCAATTTTATCGTCTATGTTGTCTAGTAAGATACCGAGGTGCTCGAAAGCTACGGAGGTGAATAACTCGCTGTTGTTGTTTGAAGAAGCGTCCCGTCCATTAGATTATACGTCACACCGGCAGCATTGCCCTGAAACAGGCACATCGCCACCTGCTGGGTGGGAGGGTAACACAGTCAAGGGACATTTCCATTTTGGTTAATACTCACTGTAGAAACATCTGTTGGGTTGGTAGAATGTGAAACGACCCACCTCATTGGTTAATATTCACTGTAGTAGAAACGTCAGGTTTGTATAATGTGGAAAGAACCACCTCATTGGTTAATATTCACAATAGTAGAAACATCTGTTGGGTTGGTAGAATGTGGAAAGACCCACCTCATTGGTTAGTTTTCTCTGGGTAATGAATAATGCAGTTTAAAGGCAGTGGTCCATTTTGAACCCACAACTCCCTCCCTGTTTTTCAACTAGTCGCCCAGTACAGCACCGTTAATATTTAATTGAACGTTCTAGTACTTTTCCATACTGAACACAGCTCAGTTCTGTTACACCGTGTAGGAGCAGTTTGGACCTACTCAGTACTGTTACACCGTGTAGGAGCAGTTTGGACCTACTCAGTACTGTTACACCGTGTAGGAGCAGTTTGGACCTACTCAGTTCTGTTACACCGTGTAGGAGCAGTTTGGACCTACTCAGTACTGTTACACCGTGTAGGAGCAGTTTGGACCTACTCAGTTCTGTTACACCGTGTAGGAGCAGTTTGGACCTACTCAGTACTGTTACACCGTGTAGGAGCAGTTTGGACCTACTCAGTACTGTTACACCGTGTAGGAGCAGTTTGGACCTACTCAGTTCTGTTACACCATGTAGGAGCAGTTTGGACCTACTCAGTACTGTTACACCGTGTAGGAGCAGTTTGGACCTACTCAGTTCTGTTACACCGTGTAGGAGCAGTTTGGACCTACTCAGTACTGTTACACCATGTAGGAGCAGTTTGGACCTACTCAGTACTGTTACACCGTGTAGGAGCAGTTTGGACCTACTCAGTACTGTGACACCGTGTAGGAGCAGTTTGGACCTACTCAGTACTGTTACACCATGTAGGAGCAGTTTGGACCTACTCAGTACTGTTACACCATGTAGGAGCAGTTTGGACCTACTCAGTACTGTTACACCGTGTAGGAGCAGTTTGGACCTACTCAGTACTGTGACACCGTGTAGGAGCAGGTTGGACCTACTCAGTACTGTTACACCGTGTAGGAGCAGGTTGGACCTACTCAGTACTGTTACACCGTGTAGGAGCAGGTTGGACCTACTCAGTACTGTTACACCGTGTAGGAGCAGTTTGGACCTACTCAGTACTGTTACATCGTGTAGGAGCAGTTTGGACCAGCTCAGTACTGTGACACCGTGTAGGAGCAGTTTGGACCTACTCAGTACTGTTACACCGTTTAGGAGCAGTTTGGACCTACTCAGTACTGTTACACCGTGTAGGAGCAGTTTGGACCTACTCAGTACTGTTACACCATGTAGGAGCAGTTTGGACCTACTCAGTACTGTTACACCGTGTAGGAGCAGTTTGGACCTACTCAGTACTGTTACACCGTGTAGGAGCAGTTTGGACCTACTCAGTTCTGTTACACTGTGTAGGAGCAGTTTGGACCTACTCAGTACTGTTACACCGTGTAGGAGCAGTTTGGACCTACTCAGTTCTGTTACACCGTGTAGGAGCAGTTTGGACCTACTCAGTACTGTTACACCGTGTAGGAGCAGTTTGGACCTACTCAGTACTGTTACACCGTGTAGGAGCAGTTTGGACCTACTCAGTACTGTTACACCGTGTAGGAGCAGTTTGGACCTACTCAGTACTGTTACACCGTTTAGGAGCAGTTTGGACCTACTCAGTACTGTTACACCGTGTAGGAGCAGTTTGGACCTCCTCAGTACTTCTTTCCACATTCTACCGACCCAACAGATGTTTCTGTTACAGTGAATATTAACCAATGAGGTGTGTGGAAGCCAATTGTTTACAAGTGCCTGTTATTATTCCAGTTTCTGTTCTAACCTGGAAAAATCTCTCCTGATGTTCTGACTGACACGTTGTGTTGTCTACCTTCCAGCCATCCATCCTTTCACCCACTCAGAAGAGCTCTCCTGATGTTCTGACTGACACGTTGTGTTGTCTACCTTCCATCCATCTATTCACCCACTCAGAAGAGCTCATTTCTGTAAGTACATAGATGTTTATGTATATAATCAATGTCCTACCAACAGGATATTAAAAACTGTAATATCTTATGGTTCACAGAGTCGTGACTGAACGACGACATGAATAACATACAGCTGGCGGGATACACTGTATCGGCAGGATAAAACAGCAGCCTCTATTAATTAAGACAAGGAGTGGCGATCTGTGTATATTTGTAAACAACAGCTGGGTGCACAATATCTAAGGAAGTCTCAAGGTTTGCTCGCCTGAGGTAGAGTATCTCATGATAAGCTATAGACTCCACTATCTACCGAGAGAGTTTTAATATATTCTTCATAGCTGTCTATTTACCACCACAAACCGATGCACTAAGACCCCACTCAATTAGCTGTATAAGGCCATAAGCAAACAGAAAAACGCTCATCCAGAGGCGGCGCTCCTAGTGGCCGGGGACTTTAATGCAGGGAAACTCAAATCCGTTTTACCTAATTTCTACCAGCATGTTAAATGTGGAACCAGAGGGGAAAATAACTATGGACCACCTTTACACCAAACAAAGCGACACGTACAAAGCTCTCCCCCGCCCTCCATTTGGCAAATCTGACCATAATTCGATCCTCCTGATTCCTGCTTACAAGCGAAAACTAAAGCAGGAAGCACCAGTGACTCGACCAATAAGAAAGATGCTTCTGAAGCCGATGCTAAGCTACAGGACTGTTTTGCTAGCACAGACTGGAATATATTCCAAAATTCTTCTGATGGCATTGAGGAGTACACCACATCAGTCACTGGCTTCATCAATAAGTGCATCGATGACGTCGTCCCCACAGTGACTGTCCGTACATACCCCAACAGGCAACATTCGCACTGAGGTGCCGCTTTCAAGGTGCGGGACTCTAACCCGGAAGCTTATAAAAAATCTTGTTATGCTCTCTGATGAACCATCAAACAGGCAAAGCATCAATACAGGACTAAGATCAAATCGTATTACACCTGCTGCGATGCTCGTCAGATGTGGCAGGGCTTGCAAACTATCACAGACTACAAAGAGAAGCACAGCCGAGAGCTGCCCAGTGGCACGATGAGCTAAATAACTTCAATGCTCACTTCGAGGCAAACAACACTGAAACATGCATGAGAGCATCAGCTGTTCCAGACGACTGTGTGATTATGCTCTCCGCAGCCGATGTGAGTAAGACTTTTAAACAGGTCAACATTCACAAGGCCGCAGGGCTAGACGGGTTACCAGGACGTGTACACTAAGCATACGCTGACCAACTGGCAAGTGTCTTCACTGACATTTTCAACCAGTCCCTGACTGAGTCTGTAATACCAACATGTTCCAAGCAGACCACCATAGTCCCTGTGCCCAAGAACACTAAGGTAACCGTCCTAAATGACTACCGACCCATAGCACTTTGAAAGGCTGGTCATGGCTCACATCATCACCATTATCCAAGAAACCCTAGACCCACGGCGATTTGCATACCGCCCCATGCAATCTCTATTGCACTCCACACTGCCCTTTCATACCTGAACAAAAGGAACAACTATGTGAGATTGCTATTCATTGACTGCAGCTCAGCATTCAAAACCATAGTGCCCTCAAAGCTCATCAATAAGGACCCTAGGACTAAACATCTCCCTCTGCAACTGGATCCTGGACTTCGTGACGGGCCGCCCCCAGGTGGTGAGGGTAGGTAACAACACATCCTCCACGCTGGTCCTCAAATGGGTGCCCATCAGAGGTGCGTGCTCTCCTGTACTACCTGTTCACTCATGACTGCACTGCCAGGCACAACCCCACCATCAACACCATCATTAAGTTTGCCGATGACACAACAGTGTTAGGCCTGATCATCGACAACGACGAGACAGCCTACAGGGAGGGGGTCAGAGACCTGACGGTGTGGTGCAAGGACAACAACCTCTCCCTTAACGTGATCAAGACAAAGGAGATGATTGTGGACTACAGGAAAAAGAGGACCGAGCATGCCCCCGTTCTCATCGACAGGGATTTAGTGGAGCAGGTTGAGAGCTTCAGGTTCCTTGGCGTCCACATCACCAACACACTAACAGAGGGCACAACCAAACCTATTCCCCCTCAGGAGACTGAAAAGATTTGGCATGGGTCCTCAGATCCTCAAAAGGTTCTACAACTGTACCATTGAACATCCTTACGGGTTGCATCACTGCCTGGTATGGCAACTGCTCGACCTCCAACCGCAAGGCACTACAGAGGGTAGTGCGTACGGCGCAGTACATCACTGGGACCAAGCTTCCTGCCATCCAGGACTTATATACCAGGCGGTGTCAGGGGAAGGCCCTAAAAATGTTCAAAGACTCCAGCCACCCTAGTCATAGACTGCTCTCTCTGCAACCGCACAGCAAGCAGTACCGGAGCTGCAAGTCTAGGTCCAAGAGGCTTTTAAACCGTTTCTACCCTCAAGCCATAAGACTCCTGAACATCTAATCAAATGACTACCCAGACTATTTGCATTGGCCCCCTTTTACACTGCTGCAACTCTGTTATTATCGATGCATAGTCACTTTAATAACTCTACCTACATGTACATATTACCTCAATTACCTCAACTAACCGGTGCCCCTGCACATTGCCTGCCCCTGTGTATAGCCTCCACATTGACTCTGTCCCGGTACCCCCTGTATATAGTCTACACATTGACTCTGTACTGTTACCCCCCTGTATATAGCCTCCACATTGACTCTGTCCCGGTACCCCCTGTATATAGCCTCCACATTGACTCTGTACTGGTACCCCCTGTATATAGCCTCCACATTGACTCTGTCCCGGTATCCCCTGTATATAGCCTCCACATTGACTCTGTCCCGGTATCCCCTGTATATAGCCTCCACATTGACTCTGTCCCGGTACCCCCTGTATATAGCCTCCACATTGACTCTGTCCCGGTATCCCCTGTATATAGCCTCCACATTGACTCTGTCCCGGTATCCCCTGTATATAGCCTCCACATTGACTCTGTCCCGGTACCCCCTGTATATAGCCTCCACATTGACTCTGTCCCGGTACCCCCTGTATATAGCCTCCACATTGACTCTGTACCGTAATACCCTGTATATAGCCTTCACATTGACTCTGTCCCGGTACCCCCTGTATATAGCCTCCACATTGACTCTGTCCCGGTACCCCCTGTATATAGCCTCCACATTGACTCTGTACCGTAATACCCTGTTTAAAGGGTGTACCGGGACAGAGGGGAAAGGCTTTTCTCCTGTGTGTATTATATTATGATTGTTCAGGCTCCCTAACTGCAATAAAACTATTTTCACACTGGAAGCAGTGGTATGGTTTCTCCCACGTGTGTGTCCTCTCGTGTGATTTTAGTTGCTGTGTACGGTGTTTTCCTAAGACACAATGGTGTGGCTGGGCTTCCGGGTTAAGTGAGTAGTGTGTCAAGAAGCAGTGAGCTGTATAAAGAGAAGCATGTGTTGATTGATTAGTGAACATTTTTAATGAGTTAGAATTGAAAACAAACTTTACATCTACTACACATCTGCACATTAGGCAATTTCTGGTTCATTCAGTCAAACAAACATATATAATAAAAAATAAGCACCTAGGTCTATAATGTATAATGTAACAATACACAGATGTATATAATGAATGTCCACTAGTGCCGTTCCACATTATATTTATATTCAGACAACAATATGTTCCATTAATCAAATCAGCACCTGTGTTTTCTCTGACATGGTGGAATAATACTGATGGGAACATTCATGAGGAAGTGAGTGTTCTTCGTGTCAACAAAATTGTCAACGTCATCAGAACAACGTCATCAAATGTTCATAAACCTTTTAGGGTGAAGACTAGTATACACATTAACTCAATTCATATCATTTCTAGGTTAAAATCAAGAAATGCACATCCTACTAATCTATTTAATAATTGTTATTTTAAAATATCCAAATCATATTTTTTTATTTCAACATTTAATTTAAAAACTACCTCTAAAACATAAGTCAGAACACAGCCTCTCTATTCTGTCATGTGATTTACAGGTCCTCTGACTGGGAAAGTATGTTAAGATTTCTCTCCAGAGTGTATTCTCTTCTTATGTTTGTTCAGGCTTCCCAACTGTGTAAAACTCTTTCCACAATGGGTGCAGTGGTGTGGTTTCTCCCCCGTGTGTATCATCTCATGTGATTTTAGGTCCTGTGATCGTGAAAATCTCTTTCCACAGTAGAAACATTGGAAAGGCTTTTCTTCTGTGTGTATTATATTATGGTTGTTCAGGTTCCCTAACTGTATAAAACTCTTTCCACACTGGGAGCAGTGGTAAGGCCTTTCTCCTGTGTGTATTCTCTTATGTTTGTTCAGGGTCCCTAACTGGGTAAAACTCTTTCCACACTGGGAGCAGTGGTGTGGTTTATCCCCTGTGTGTTTCATCTCATGTGATTTTAGTTCCTGTGATCGTGAAAATCTCTTTCCACACTGGGAACATTGGAAAGGCTTTTCTCCTGTGTGTATTCCTTTATGCTTTTTCAGGTTCCCTAACAGGGTAAAACTCTTTCCACACTGGGAGCAGTGGTGTGGCTTCTCCCCTGTGTGCATCCTCTCGTGCTGTTTCAGCTTCCATAAAAACTTAAAACTCAAATTACACTGGGAGCAGTGGTGTCGTCTCCCTGGTTTGGGCGTCTCTGGGTCTGGTTCCCCTGAAGGACTCTTCTTCCGTCTGTCAGAGTGAGAGTCTGGTCTCTCTCCTGCCAAAGACAAGAGTATTTAGTTATTAAACAGAGAGACCTGAATGAAATCTGCTCTTCCTATGAGGTTTAATCCATTGCCCTGATGTAAAATATAGTGGCGCAGGAGGAGATGGCTGCCGGTAAACAGGCTCTTAACCAATTGTGTTATTGTGTATTTGTGTTATTGTGTTATTGTGTTATTGTGCATTTGTGTTATTGTGTTATTGTGTGTGTTCTGTCACGTTATTTGTAACATAATGTTTCTGCACACAGCAGTCTACTGCTGCTCTTTAATTTCTAGTTGTTTTTATTCATCCATTTGTTACTTAACTCTTATTTTTCTGAAAACAGCTTGTTGTTGTTTATTAAGGCCTTGTGGTAATTCCTGTTGTATTCGGCAGATGTGACAAATAAAATCTGATTTGATGACTAGATGCCTCATTATTCAACTTTACATTTGGATCCTGGATGCCGATTGGTTAATAGCCATTAGTTATTCACAATACTACCCGAGTAATGGCGCTTACCAGTTCCATTTGAATCATTCCTACACATCCACTGTCCCACAGCCCAGCCAGGACATGTATCAACTAATCTCCACTGGAAAAAAGCATCTTGTATAATCCTATCCTAGCTATGTGTCTCTACAGCCATTTTGTATAATCCTATCCTAGCTATGTGTCTCTACAGCCATTTTGTATAATCCTATCCTAGCTATGTGTCTCTACAGCCATTTTGTATAATCCTATCCTAGCTATGTGTCTCTACAGCCATTTTGTATAATCCTATCCTAGCTATGTGTCTCTACAGCCATTTTGTATAATCCTATCCTAGCTATGTGTCTCTACGGCCATTTTGTATAATCCTATCCTAGCTATGTGTCTCTACAGCCATTTTGTATAATCCTATCCTAGCTATGTGTCTCTACAGCCATTTTGTATAATCCTATCCTAGCTATGTGTCTCTACAGCCATTTTGTATAATCCTATCCTAGCTATGTGTCTCTACAGCCATTTTGTATAATCCTATCCTAGCTATGTGTCTCTACGGCCATTTTGTATAATCCTATCCTAGCTATGTGTCTCTACGGCCATTTTGTATAATCCTATCCTAGCTATGTGTCTCTACAGCCATTTTGTATAATCCTATCCTAGCTATGTGTCTCTACGGCCATTTTGTATAATCCTATCCTAGCTATGTGTCTCTACAGCCATTTTGTATAATCCTATCCTAGCTATGTGTCTCTACAGCCATTTTGTATAATCCTATCCTAGCTATGTGTCTCTACAGCCATTTTGTATAATCCTATCCTAGCTATGTGTCTCTACAGCCATTTTGTATAATCCTATCCTAGCTATGTGTCTCTACAGCCATTTTGTATAATCCTATCCTAGCTATGTGTCTCTACGGCCATTTTGTATAATCCTATCCTAGCTATGTGTCTCTACAGCCATTTTGTATAATCCTATCCTAGCTATGTGTCTCTACGGCCATTTTGTATAATCCTATCCTAGCTATGTGTCTCTACAGCCATTTTGTATAATCCTATCCTAGCTATGTGTCTCTACAGCCATTTTGTATAATCCTATCCTAGCTATGTGTCTCTACAGCCATTTTGTATAATCCTATCCTAGCTATGTGTCTCTACAGCCATTTTGTATAATCCTATCCTAGCTATGTGTCTCTACAGCCATTTTGTATAATCCTATCCTAGCTATGTGTCTCTACAGCCATTTTGTATAATCCTATCCTAGCTATGTGTCTCTACAGCCATTTTGTATAATCCTATCCTAGCTATGTGTCTCTACAGCCATTTTGTATAATCCTATCCTAGCTATGTGTCTCTACAGCCATTTTGTATAATCCTATCCTAGCTATGTGTCTCTACAGCCATTTTGTATAATCCTATCCTAGCTATGTGTCTCTACAGCCATTTTCTATGTAAAATAAAATCTGTATAGAACTAATTTTGAACATTTATTATTGAATATAAATGTTTTATGTAAATCTCCCTTCAAATCTCCCTTCAATTACTATAATGATGCCTAGTGGCCAATTAAGTTAAGATGGGGCTAGAATGGTGCATAAGGGGTTAAGATGGGGCTAGAATGGTACATACAGGGTTAAGATGGGGCTAGAATGGTGCATAAGGGGTTAAGATGGGGCTAGAATGGTACATAAGGGGTTAAGATGGGGCTAGAACGGTACATACAGGGTTAAGATGGGGCTAGAATGGTACATACAGGGTTAAGATGGGGCTAGAATGGTACATACAGGGTTAAGATGGGGCTATAATGGTACATACAGGGTTAAGATGGGGCTATAATGGTACATACAGGGTTAAGATGGGGCTAGAATGGTACATACAGGGTTAAGATGGGGCTAGAATGGTACATACAGGGTTATGATGGGGCTAGAATGGTACATAAGGGGCTAAGATGGGGCTAGAATGGTAGATAAGGGGTGGAGATGGGGCTAGAATGGTACATACGGGGTGGAGATGGGGCTAGAATGGTACATACGGGGTGAAGGTGGGGCTAGAATGGTACATAAGGGGTTAAGCTTGGGCTTCAGTTGAACAGTGATTAGAACAGGTGATAGGAGCCTACTGGAAGATGAATAAAGACAGTTTTCAACAGTTCTTCATAGATGTATACCTTTTCCCTTCGGGATTTATATCTTTGCATTTGTGGATATAAACCTTTAGATTTACAGTTTATTTCACCCTTTTACCCTTATCAAGCCCTATAATATCCTCACCAAACCATAGCCCTATAATATCCTCACCAAACCACAGTCCTATAATATCCACACCAAACCACAGTCCTATAATATCCACACCAAACCATAGCTCTATAATATCCACACCAAACCATAGTCCTATAATATCCACACCAAACCATAGTCCTATAATATCCACACCAAACCATAGATAAACCCTAGAATATCCACACCAAACCATAGCTCTATAATATCCACACCAAACCATAGTCCTATAATATCCACACCAAACCATAGCTCTATAATATCCACACCAAACCATAGTCCTATAATATCCACACCAAACCACAGCTAAGCCCTATAATATCCACACCAAACCATAGTCCTATAATATCCACACCAAACCACAGTGGACTCCTGGTAAAACCATATAGTGGACTCCTGGTAAAACCATACAGTGGACTCCTGGTAAAAACCATACAGTGGACTCCTGGTAAAACCATACAGTGGACTCCTGGTAAAACCATACAGTGGACTCCTGGTAAAACCATACAGTGGACTCCTGGTAAAACCATACAGTGGACTCCTGGTAAAACCATACAGTGGACTCCTGGTAATACCATATAGTGGACTCCTATTAATACCATACAGTGGACTCCTAGTAATACCATACAGTGGACTCCTGTTAATACCATATAGTGGACTCCTATTAATACCATACAGTAGACTCCTAGTAATACCATACAGTGGACTCCTGGTAATACCATACAGTGGACTCCTAGTAATACCATATAGTGGACTCCTGTTAATACCATATAGTGGACTCCTAGTAATACCATACCGTTCCTTATAAGTGGCTATTTTAGGTCGTCAGATTAGCCCAAATGCTAATTTCTCAGCCAATCACAGAAACTCACAACTTTGAATGAAAAACATGGAATGGAGGAAACGTATCTAAATGACTGTTCAAAACATATTTGTAAAACACTAAATTTGACAAAAAAAATGTGTATAAATGTTTTAATATATGTTTATTTTGGGGAATTTAAAACATGAAACTTGTGTTACAAAAGGTTAAGAAAAGAAACAGTGTTAGTGTTTTTATATAAATGGTCATTTTTCCATAATTTCCAACATTGGAAATGTTGGTGTTTTTTAGACTGAGCTAACATATGGAAGTGTTTTAAGATGGTGATGCCATTGATCATTTAGCAATTTGCAACAACAATTATTTTTTAAACTATGCAAGCCAGTTAAGAACAAATTATTATTTTACAATGACAGCCTACCCCAAGCAGACCCTCCCCTAACCCCTACACACATTTAACCCCTTATTTCTGTTGGCACAAAACGAACTCCATCGGATTTTAAATAACCTGTGGAAATTATTATTGTATACATTTCATCCTGATCAAAATTATACTTCCTTGTCTTGATTCTGTCCTCTTCATTATTTGAAGTCAGACATGAGTTGATTTTTGATTTAATGTGATGTCAAGCATAGACACTGAGCAAAGCAGTACAGAAAGAGATATTCCGATGTTTACAAATGTTGTGAAAAAATGTAATGGGAAGCATTTGATCCATAAACGTTTTGTTGTCCGCCCGTAGCTTTAGCGATTCCTACAGTACAGAACTATTAACGTGTAGAACTTCAGTAAATGCCCCTTTAAAACCACACATCGGTTCAACAACTGCAGAGTTTGGACCCCTGTGTTTAAGATATTACTCACTGTTGTTAATCAGATCTCCTGTCTCCTCTTCTTCTTCCTCCTCCAATGTGACAGTAATCTCCCCCACTTCCTTCATTCCAAAAACGTCTTCCTCTTCTTTCACGGTGACAGTCATCTCCCCCTCCTCCCCCTCTTCTTTTACTGTAACATCCTCCTCCTCTTTCACTCTGAACGCGTCTTCATCTTCTGTCAATTTAACGTCTTTCTCTTCTTCTTTCACTGTAACAGCCTCAACCTCTGTTTCTTGTTTTACTGTGACATCCTCTTCTTCCTTCTCCTCTTTCACGACAATGTTCAGCCCCAGAGTTTCTTTCTCCGTCCAGCAGACCCCCTCTTCTTTAACAGGAGGAGAGTAGCTTAGTGAACTCATGGTCTGGGATGTTAGTTAGTTAGCTAGTTAGCATTAGTGACTAGACTAGCACTGCTAATTTACCCAGCTAGCTAGCTAACAACAACGTAAATATTAAATTGGGTAACTAACCAGGAGATACGACAAGTGTGTTTAAAACACAGTGGCTAATATACAACGAAAGCATTTAAAGATCTGCAATTTTATCGTTTATGTTGTCTAGTAAGATACCGAGGTGCTAGAAAGCTACGGAGGTGAATAACTCGCTTTTGTTTGAAGAAGCGTCCCGTCCATTAGATTATACGTCACACCGGCAGCATTGCCTGAAACAGGCACATCGCCACCTGCTGGGTGGGAGGGTAACAGTCAAGGGACATTTTTATTTTATTTTGAGACACTTAGTTTTTTCATTCATTTATTTATATCATATTATTATATTGAGACGTATAAAGAAAAGCATGTGTCGATTAGGGAATATCTTTAATGAGTGAGAATTTAAAACAATTTACTTCTGCACATTTAGAAAATCAAACAAACAGATAATATCCCAATGAGGTAACAGATAGGTTAGCTAGCTCCTAGACGTCCAAACTGCTCCTACATGGTGTAACAGTACTGAGTAGGTCCAAACTGCTCCTACATGCTGTAACAGTACTGAGTAGGTCCAAACTGCTCCTACATGGTGTAACAGTACTGAGTAGGTCCAAACTGCTCCTACACGGTGTAACAGTACTGAGTAGGTCCAAACTGCTCCTACACGGTGTAACAGTACTGAGTAGGTCCAAACTGCTCCTACATGCTGTAACAGTACTGAGTAGGTCCAAACTGCTCCTACACGGTGTCACAGTACTGAGTAGCTCCAAACTGCCCCTACACGGTGTAACACGGTGTAACACTGAGTGGCTGCTGCCAACACACTGACACTGACTCAACTCCAGCCACTTTAATAATGGGAATTGATGGGAAATGATGTAAATATATCACTAGCCACTTTAAACAATGCTACCTTATATAAATGTTACTTACCCTACATTATTCATCTCATATGCATACGTATATACTGTACTCTATATCATCGACGGTATCCTTATGTAATACATGTCTCACTAGCCACTTTATACTATACTATGCCACTTTGTTTACATACTCATCTCATTTGTACATACTGTACCCGATACCATCTACTGTATCTTGCCTATGCTGCTCTGTACCATCACTCATTCATATATCCTTATGTACATATTCTTTATCCCCTTACACTGTGTACAAGACAGTAGTTTTGGAATTGTTAGTTAGATTACTTGTTATTACTGCATTGTCGGAACTAGAAGCACAAGCATTTCGCTACACTCGCATTAACATCTGCTAACCATGTGTATGTGACAAATTAAATTTGATTTGATTTGATAACAGTATCAACCCAACAGATGTGTCTACTACAAAGAATACTAACCAATGTGGTGTGTGGAGGCCAACTTATTGTTAACGTGTGTTCTGTTCTAAACTGGGAACAAACTAAAGAAGTAAACTCATTTAAATAAAAGGTCAAAGGCCCTCCTGATGTTCTGACTGACACGTTGTGTCATCCACCTTCCAGCCATCCATTCACCCACTCAGAAGAGCTCTCCTGATGTTCTGACTGACACGTTGTGTCATCCACCTTCCAGCCATCCATTCACCCACTCAGAAGAGCTCATTTCTGTAAGTACATAGATGGACAGTTGAAGTCGGAAGTTAACATACACCTCAGCCAAATTCATTTAAACTCAGTTTCTCACAATTCCTGACATTTAATCCTAGTAAATATTCATTGTCTTAGGTCAGTTAGGATGACCACTTTATTTTAAGAATGTGAAATGTCAAAATAATAGTAGAGAGAATGATTTATTTCAGATTTTGTATCATTCATCACATTCCCAGTGGGTCAGAAGTTTACATGCACTCAATTAGTATTTGGTAGCATTGCCTTTAAATTGTTTAATTTGGGTCACACGTTTAGGGTAACCTTCCAAAAGCTTCCCACAATACATTTTGGCCCATTCCTCCTGACAGAGCTGATGTAACTGAGTCAGGTTTGTAGGCCTCCTTGCTCACACACGCATTTTCAAGGCTTTGTGATACCTTGACTTTGTTGTCCTTAGGCCAGTTTGCTACAACTTTGGAAGTATACTTGGGGTCATTGTCCATTTGGAAGACCCATTTGTGACCAAGCTTTAACTTCCTGGCTGATGTCTTGAGATGTTGCTTTAATATAGCCACATAATTTTCCATCCTCATGATGTCATCTTTTTGTGAAGTGCACCAGTCCCTCCTGCAGCAAAGCACCCCCACAACATGATGCTGTCACCCCCGTCCTTCACGGTTGGGATGGTGTTCTCCGGCTTGCAAGACCCCCCCCCCCCCTTTCCCTCCAAACATTACGATGGGCATTATGGCCAAACAGTTCTATTTTTGTTTCATCAGATCAGAGGACATTTCTCCAAAAAGTACGATCTTTGTCCCCATGTGCAGTTGCAAACCCGTAGTCTGGCTTTTTTTATGGTGGTTTTGGAGCAGTGGCTTCTTCCTTGCTGAACGGCCTTTCAGGTTATGTCGATATAGGACTCGTTTTACTGTGTATATACAGTGCCTTGCGAAAGTATTCGGCCCCCTTGAACTTTGCGACCTTTTGC
Organism: Oncorhynchus mykiss; assembly: GCF_057628025.1. Taxonomy (NCBI): domain Eukaryota; kingdom Metazoa; phylum Chordata; class Actinopteri; order Salmoniformes; family Salmonidae; genus Oncorhynchus; species Oncorhynchus mykiss. The sequence goes on along the minus strand of NC_143034.1, from coordinate 3,067,867 downwards.
CACATTTCAGGCTTCAAACATAAAGATATAACCTCAACCTAAGTGTCTGTAAACTAGTTTTAATGACCTCAACCTAAGTGTCTGTAAACTAGTTTTAATGACCTCAACCTAAGTGTCTGTAAACTAGTTTTAATGACCTCAACCTAAGTGTCTGTAAACTAGTTTTAATGACCTCAACCTAAGTGTCTGTAAACTAGTTTTAATGACTCCAACCTAAGTGTCTGTAAACTAGTTTTAATGACCTCAACCTAAGTGTCTGTAAACTAGTTTTAATGACCTCAACCTAAGTGTCTGTAAACTAGTTTTAATGACCTCAACCTAAGTGTCTGTAAACTAGTTTTAATGACCTCAACCTAAGTGTCTGTAAACTAGTTTTAATGACTCCAACCTAAGTGTCTGTAAACTAGTTTTAATGACCTCAACCTAAGTGTCTGTAAACTAGTTTTAATGACCTCAACCTAAGTGTCTGTAAACTAGTTTTAATGACCTCAACCTAAGTGTCTGTAAACTAGTTTTAATGACTCCAACCTAAGTGTCTGTAAACTAGTTTTAATGACCTCAACCTAAGTGTCTGTAAACTAGTTTTAATGACCTCAACCTAAGTGTCTGTAAACTAGTTTTAATGACTCCAACCTAAGTGTCTGTAAACTAGTTTTAATGACCTCAACCTAAGTGTCTGTAAACTAGTTTTAATGACCTCAACCTAAGTGTCTGTAAACTAGTTTTAATGACTCCAACCTAAGTGTCTGTAAACTAGTTTTAATGACCTCAACCTAAGTGTCTGTAAACTAGTTTTAATGACTCCAACCTAAGTGTCTGTAAACTAGTTTTAATGACCTCAACCTAAGTGTCTGTAAACTAGTTTTAATGACTCCAACCTAAGTGTCTGTAAACTAGTTTTAATGACCTCAACCTAAGTGTCTGTAAACTAGTTTTAATGACCTCAACCTAAGTGTTTGTAAACTAGTTTTAATGACTCCAACCTAAGTGTCTGTAAACTAGTTTTAATGACCTCAACCTAAGTGTCTGTAAACTAGTTTTAATGACCTCAACCTAAGTGTCTGTAAACTAGTTTTAATGACCTCAACCTAAGTGTCTGTAAACTAGTTTTAATGACCTCAACCTAAGTGTCTGTAAACTAGTTTTAATGACTCCAACCTAAGTGTCTGTAAACTAGTTTTAATGACCTCAACCTAAGTGTCTGTAAACTAGTTTTAATGACTCCAACCTAAGTGTCTGTAAACTAGTTTTAATGACTCCAACCTAAGTGTCTGTAAACTAGTTTTAATGACCTCAACCTAAGTGTCTGTAAACTAGTTTTAATGACCTCAACCTAAGTGTCTGTAAACTAGTTTTAATGACCTCAACCTAAGTGTCTGTAAACTAGTTTTAATGACCTCAACCTAAGTGTCTGTAAACTAGTTTTAATGACCTCAACCTAAGTGTCTGTAAACTAGTTTTAATGACCTCAACCTAAGTGTCTGTAAACTAGTTTTAATGACCTCAACCTAAGTGTCTGTAAACTAGTTTTAATGACTCCAACCTAAGTGTCTGTAAACTAGTTTTAATGACCTCAACCTAAGTGTCTGTAAACTAGTTTTAATGACCTCAACCTAAGTGTCTGTAAACTAGTTTTAATGACCTCAACCTAAGTGTCTGTAAACTAGTTTTAATGACCTCAACCTAAGTGTCTGTAAACTTCCGACTTCAACTGTATGTTTATTTATTTCTCCCTTTTGTACTTTAACTATTTGCACAACACAACAACACTGTATATAGACATAACATGACATTTGTAATGTCTTTATTCTTTTGGAACTTCTGTGATATTTACTGTTGATTCTTTATTGTTTTATAGTGAATGTCCACTAGTGGCCAACAGAATTAAAACATTTTCATTAATACTTTCATTCAGATAAAAATGTTGCATTAATCAAATGTGTTTTACAATCAGCACCTGTATTTTCTCTAACGTAGTGGAATAACACGGATGGGAACATTCAAGAGGTTGTGAATGTTTTTTGTGTTAACAACATCATCACAGCTTGGAGACTAGAACACAAATTAACTGAATGAAACCAAAACAACTACGTTTCTCGAGGTTTCAAGGTCAGAATCAATAAATACACACAATATTCATCCAATTTACAGTTTAAAATATCTAAATCATGTCATAAACATCTAAGGGTTCTAACATGGATCCAATCTATCAAAGTGTAGAATCAAAATAAACAAAAAAAAACATTTTAAAATTATAATCTGATTTTAGATATAATCATGTCTCCAGAGGAAAAACTGGCGTATTGTTGAATAAGATTTAATATAAACAATATGGTTTAATGTGGCATAAAACAACAGTCAAACATCAGTCAGAACACAGTGACTCTTCAGAACACAGCCTGGGAATGGGAACATGGGTAAGGCTTCACTCAAGAGTGCATTGTCTTCTTATGTTTGTTCAGGCTCCCTAAATGGGAAAAATCCTTTCCACACAGGGAGCAATGATAAGGTTTCTCCCCGGTGTGTGTCCTCTCATGTGATTTTAGTTCCTGTGATCGTGAAAATCTCTTTCCACAATGGGGACAGGGGTAAGGCTTTTCTCCTGTGTGTGTCCTCTCATGTGATTTTAGGTCCTGTGATCGTGAAAATGTCTTTCCACAATGGGCACAGTGGTAAGGCTTTTCTCCGGTGTGGATTCTATTATGTTTGTTCAGGCTCCCTAACAGCGAAAAACTCTTTTTACACTGGGAGCAGTGGTATGGTTTCTCCCCAGTGTGTGTCCTCTCATGTGATTTTAGTTCCTGTGGTCTTGAAAATCTCTTTTCACATAGGGCACAGGGGTAAGGCGTTTCTCCTGTGTGTATTCTCTTATGAGTGTTCAGGCTCGCTAACTGCGTAAAACTTTTTTCACACTGGGAGCAGTGGTATGGTTTCTCCCCTGTGTGTGTCCTCTCATGTGATTTTAGTTGCTGTGCTCGTGTAAATCTCTTTCCACAATGGGAACATTGGAAAGGCTTTTCGCCTGTGTGTTTCCTTTCATGCTCTTTTAGGTTCCCTAACAACCTAAAACTCTGTCCACAATGGGAACAGTGGTAAGATTTTTCTCCTGTGTGCATTCTATTGTGTTTGTTCAGGCTCCATAAATGAGTAAAACACTTTCCACACTGGGAACAGAGATACGTTTTCTCCCCTGTGTGTGTCCTCTGATGCATTTTTAGGTTCTGTGATCGGGAAAATCTCTTTCCACACTGGGAACATTGGAAAGGCTTTTCTTCTGTGTGTTTCCTTTCATGCTCTTTTTGGTAAGCTAACTGGGCAAAACCTTTTCCACACACGGAGCAATGGTAAGGTTTCTCCCCTGTGTGCGTCCTCTCATGCTCCTTCAGCTTATCCAACAACCTAAAATTCTTTCCACAATGGGAACAGTGGTAAGGCTTTTCTCCTGTGTGTATTCTACTATGTTTTTTTAGGTTCTGTGATCGTGAAAATCTCTTTCCACACTGGGAGCAGTGGAAAGGTTTTTCTCCTGTGTGTTTTCTCTCATGCTTTTTTAGGTTCAATGACAACTTGAAACTCTTATTACACTGGGAGCAGTTGAGTCGTCTCACTGGTTTGGGAGTCTCTGGGTCTGGTTCCTCTGAAGGACTCTTACTGCTGTCAGAGTGACAGACTGGTCTCTCTCCTGCCAAAGACAGAGTATTTGGTTAAACAGAGAGACCTGGATGAAACCTCCACATGATAAAACTGTCTTCCTATGAGGTTTAATCTAGACTAGATTAAACAGTACACTTGGAACATGAATGCCGATTGGTTAATAGCCATTAGTTATTCACAATACTACCCGGGTAATGGCTGTTAACCCATTATTTACCATTCTAGTAACAACCCAACAATTAACCACTAGCTGTCACTATAGCAAGTAAATGTTGGAAACAAACATTCTAGCCACATCTAAACCCCTTATGTACCATTCTAGCCCCATCTAACCCGGTATGTACCATTCTAGCCCCATCTAACCCGGTATGTACCATTCTAGCCCCATCTTAACCCCTTTTGTACCATTCTAGCCCCATTTTAACCCCTTATGTACCGTTCTAGTAACAAACCAACAATTAGCCACTATCTTTTCATTATAGCAGGTAAAGGGAGATTACATAGGAATAAATACATATTTTCCATACATTTCTATTGAATAATAAATCACCAGAATACGTTCTATACATATTGTCTGTACGTATACAAAATGCAGAGGTCAGAGGTCAGAGAGCAAGGTTCAGAACAGGTCCCTTCTGTTACAAACCAAACGCTGGACTAGAAACATGGGGTAATAATGTTGAGTTTATTTTTTCCAGTGGAGATTAGTTTATGAATTTCCTGGCTGGGCTGTGGGACAGTGGAGATTAGTTTATGAATTTCCTGGCTGGGCTGTGGGACAGTGGAGATTAGTTTATGAATTGCCTGTCTGGGCTGTGGGACAGTGGAGATTAGTTTATGAATTGCCTGTCTGGGCTGTGGGACAGTGGAGATTAGTTTATGAATTGCCTGTCTGGGCTGTGGGACAGTGGAGATTAGTTTATAAATTGCCTGTCTGGGCTGTGGGACAGTGGAGATTAGTTTATGAATTGCCTGTCTGGGCTGTGGGACAGTGGAGATTAGTTTATGAATTGCCTGTCTGGGCTGTGGGACAGTGGAGATTAGTTTATGAATTTCCTGGCTGGCCTGTGGGACAGTGGAGATTAGTTTATGAATTGCCTGTCTGGGCTGTGGGACAGTGGAGATTAGTTTATGAATTGCCTGGCTGGGCTGTGGGACAGTGGAGATTAGTTGATGAGCATAGCTCAGCACAGTAGAGGAGAGTATAGCTCAGTATAGGAGAGTATAGCTCAGTATAGGCGAGTATAGCTCAGTATAGGAGAGTATAGCTCAGTACAGTAGAGTATAGCTCAGTACAGTAGAGGAGAGCATAGTTCAGTACAGTATAGGATAGTATAGCTCGGTATAGGAGAGTATAGCTCAGTACAGTAGAGGAGAGTATAGCTCAGTATAGGAGAGCATAGCTCAGTACAGTAGAGGAGAGCATAGTTCAGTACAGTATAGGAGAGTATAGCTCAGTACAGTAGAGGAGAGTATAGCTCAGTACAGTAGAGGAGAGTATAGCTCAGTACAGTAGAGGAGAGCATAGTTCAGTACAGTATAGGAGAGTATAGCTCGGTATAGGAGAGTATAGCTCAGTACAGTAGAGGAGAGTATAGCTCAGTATAGGAGAGTATAGCTCAGTACAGTATAGGAGAGCATAGCTCAGTACAGTAGAGGAGAGTATAGCTCAGTATAGGAGAGCATAGCTCAGTACAGTAGAGGAGAGTATAGCTCAGTAGAGGAGAGTATAGCCACCATGGACAGACCAGTGAGCTGCCTGCCACCATGGACAGACCAGTGAGCTGCCAGCCACCATGGACAGACCAGTGAGCTGCCAGCCACTATGGACAGACCAGTCACTACGGACAGACCAGTCACTATGGACAGACCAGTGAGCTGCCAGTCACTATGGACAGACCAGTCACTATGGACAGACCAGTGAGCTGCCAGCCACCATGGACAGACCAGTCACAACGGACAGACCAGTGAGCTGCCAGTCACCATGGAAAGACCAGCCACTATGGACAGACCAGTGAGCTGCCAGCCACAGACCAGTGAGCTGCCAGCCACCATGGACAGACCAGTGAGCTGCCAGCCACCATGGACAGACCAGTCACTACGGACAGACCAGTGAGCTGCCAGTCACCAAGGACAGACCAGTCACTATGGACAGACCAGTGAGCTACATTACAGTAGATTATAGCTCAGTACAATAGAGTATAGCTCAGTACAGTATTGCTCAGTACAGTACAGTAGAGTATAGCGCAGTACAGTACAGTAGAGTATAGCTCAGTACAGTATTGCTTAGTACAGTAGAGTATAGCTCAGTACAGTACAGTATAGCAGAGTATAGTGCAGTACAGTACATTATAGCTCAGTACAATAGAGTATAGCTCAGTACAGTATAGTAGAGTATAGCTCAGTACAGTACAGTATAGCAGAGTATAGTGCAGTACAGTACGTTATAGCTCAGTACAATAGAGTATAGCTCAGTACAGTATTGCTCAGTACAGTACAGCAGAGTATAGCGCAGTACAGTACAGTAGATTATAGCTCAGTACAAGAGTATAGCTCAGTACAGTATTGCTTAGTACAGTAGAGTATAGCTCAGTACAGTACAGTATAGCAGAGTATAGTGCAGTACAGTACATTATAGCTCAGTACAATAGAGTATAGCTCAGTACAGTATAGTAGAGTATAGCTCAGTACAGTATTGCTCAGTACAGTACAATAGAGTATAGCTCAGTACAGTATTGCTCAGTACAGTACAGTAGAGTATAGCGCAGTACAGTACAGTAGAGTATAGCTCAGTACAGTATTGCTCAGTACAGTAGAGTATAGCTCAGTACAGTACAGTATAGCAGAGTATAGTGCAGTACAGTACATTATAGCTCAGTACAATAGAGTATAGCTCAGTACAGTATAGTAGAGTATAGCTCAGTACAGTAGAGTATAGTCCAGCACAGTACAGTATAGCTCAGTACAGTAGAGTATAGCCCAGCACAGTACAGCTCAGTACAGTAGAGTATAGCTCAGTACAGTAGAGTATAGCTCAGTAGAGTACAGTATAGCTCAGTACAGTAGAGTATAGCCCAGCACAGTACAGTATAGCTCAGTACAGTAGAGTATAGCTCAGTAGAGTAGAGTATAGCTCGGTAGAGTAGAGCTCAGCACAGTAGAGTATAGCTCAGTACAGTAGAGTATAGCTCAGTACAGTAGAGTATAGCTCAGTAGAGTAGAGTATAGCTCAGCACAGTAGAGTATAGCTCAGTAAAGTAGAGTATAGCTCAGTAGAGTAGAGTATAGCTCAGTAGAGTATAGCTCAGTAAAGTAGAGTATAGCTCGGTACAGTAGAGTATAGCTCAGTAGCGTAGAGTATAGCTCAGTACAGTAGAGTATAGCTCAGCACAGTAGAGTATAGCTCAGTACAGTAGAGTAAATGGATGGACAGACCAGTGAGCTGCCAGTCACTATGGACAGAACCGTCAGCTGATAGTCACTACGGACAGACCAGTGAGCTGCCAGTCACTATGGACAGACCAGTGAGCTGCCAGTCACTATGGACAGACCAGTGAGCTGCCAGCCACCATGGACAGACCAGTTACTACGGACAGACCAGTGAGCTGCCAGTCACCATGGACAGACCAGTGAGCTGCCAGTCACCATGGACAGACAAGTGAGCTGCCAGTCACTATGGACAGACCAGTGAGCTGACAGTCACTATGGACAGACCAGCCACTATGGACAGACCAGTGAGCTGCCAGCCACCATGGACAGACCAGTGAGCTGCCAGTCACTACGGACAGACCAGTGAGCTGCCAGTCACTATGGACAGACCAGCCACTGTGAGCTGCCAGTCACTATGGACAGACCAGTGAGCTGCCAGTCACTATGGACAGACCAGTGAGCTGCCAGTCACTATGGACAGACCAGTGAGCTGCCAGTCACTATGGACAGACCAGTGAGCTGCCAGTCACCATGGACAGACCAGTGAGCTGCCAGTCACTATGGACAGACTAGTGAACTGCCAGCCACCATCTGAATTAGGCCCACAGAATTAAACCTAGGAGGAGCAGCTTTGAATGTCTGGTGGCTTAACGTTGGGCCCAAGCCAGCCAGCCAACTAACCAGCTTGTTTGTGCAGAGCAGCAACATAATTAAAAAACGCATCCCACCTTTTTGTAGTTAATAAATCCAATGTGAAACGTTTAACTGTAGTGTCCTTATCTATCATTGAAAAAGGGAATCCATTATTGTCTAATTAAACATCTCTCACCCTGATTTATGAATCACGCTTGTAAAGATGTCAGTAGGCTACAGGGTGGTTCCCAAACTGTGGGACACGACCCCCCCTAGGGGTACAACCCCCTCCAGGGGCACGAACGACCCCCCCTAGGGGCACGAGGGGTCGGTTGGGGACTAAAAGTGGTCCTTGTCAATAGAGTTGTATGGTTTGTTAAACTTTGAAATCAATGGTTTCTGTCAGGCAAACATTTTAAGTGAGTCTCAGCACAATTAAATCTAATAATACATATTTATCTTCCAGAGATGATAGTCCATAGTGTTCCATAGCGTTCCATAGTGTTCCATAGTGTCCTATAGTGTTCCATAGTGTTACAAAGTTCACCTTCACACAGGGGTGTGAAGGTGAACGGAAAGGCACTGGAGCAAAGAATCGCCCTTGCTGTCTCTGCCTGGCCGGTTCCCCTCTCTCCACTGGGATTCTCTGCCTCTAACCCTATTACAGGGGCTGAGACACTGGCTTACTGGTGCTCTTCCATGCCGTCCCTAGGAGGGGTGCGTCACTTAAGTGGGTTGTGCCGTGGTGGAGATCTTTTTGGGCTATACTTGGACTTGTCTCAGGATGGTAAGTTGGTGGTTGAAGATATCCCTCTAGTGGTGTGGTGGGCTGTGCTTTGGCAAAGTGGGTGGGGTTATATCCTTCATGTTTGGCCCTGTCCGGGGGTATCATCGGACGGGCCACAGTATCTCCCGACCCGACCTCTCCTGTCTCAGCCTCCAGTATTTATGCTGCAGTAGTTTATGTGTCGGGGGGCTAGGGCCAGTCTGTTATATCTGGAGTATTTCTCCTGTCTTATCCGGTGTCCTGTGTGAATTTAAGTATGCACTCTAATTCTCTTTCTCTCTTTCGTTCCCTCTTTCGGAGGACCTGTGCCTCAGGACTACATGGCCTGATAACTCCTTGTTGTCCTCAGTCCACCTGGCAGTGCTGCTGCTCTAGATTCAACTGTTCTGCCTGCGGCTATGGAAGCCTGACCTGTTCACCGGACGTGCTACAGGTCCCAGAACTGCTGTTTTCAACTCTCTAGAGACAGCAGTAGCGGTAGCGATAATCGGATTGATCGGCTATGAAAAGCAAACTGACATTTACTCCTGAGGTGCTGACCTGTTGCACCCTTGACAACCACTGTGATTATTATTATTTGACCCTGCTGGTCATCTATGAACATTTGAACATCTAGGCCATGTTCTGTTATAATCTCTATCTGGCACAGCCAGAAGAGGTCTGGCCACCCCTCATAGCCTGGTTCCTCTCTAGGTTTCTTCCTAGGTTTTGACTTTTCTAGGTAGTTTCTCCTAGCCACCGTGCTTCTACACCTGTATTGCTTGCTGTTTGGGGTTTTAGGCTGGGTTTCTGTACAGCACTTTGAGATATCAGATGATGTACGAAGGGCTATATAAATACATTTGATTTATTAACGTTTTATTGGCCGCGCCGTCTATTTGTAGCTTTCACAAAGATATTACTCACTGTTGTTAATCAGATCTCCCGTCTCCTCTTCTTCTTCTTCCAATGTGACAGTAATCTCCCCCACTTCTTTCATTACAAAAACGTCTTCCTCTTCTTTCATTGTGACAGACATCTCCTCTTTCTCTTCCTCCTCTTCTTCTTTTACTGTAACATCCTCCTCCTCTTTCACTCTGAACGCGTCTTCATCTTCTGTCAATTTAACCTCTTTCTCTTCTTCTTTCACTGTAACAGCCTCAACCTCTGTTTCTTGTTTTACTGTGACATCCTCTTCTTCCTTCTCCTCTTTCACGACAATGTTCAGCCCCAGAGTTTCTTTCTCCGTCCAGCAGATCCCCTCGTTTAGTGAGCTCATGGTCGGGATGTTAGCTAGATAGCTAGCTAGTTAGCATTAGTGACTAGACTAGCACTACTGCTAATTTACCCAGCTAGCTAGCTGACTAACAACAACGTAAATATTTAATGAAAAGGTGTAACTAGCTAGTAGATACTACAAGTGTGTTTAACACACAGTCGCTAATATACAACGAAAGCATTTAAAAATCTGCTATGTTGGCTAGAAAGCTACCGAGGTGAATAACTCGCTTTTCTTGTATGAAGAAGCGTCCCGTCCATTAGATTATACGTCACACCGGCAGCATTGCCCTGAAACAGGCCCATCGCCACCTGGTGGCTGGGAGGGTAACAGTCAAGGGACATTTTTATTTTATTTTGAGACACTTAATTATATTTTGTATTTATTTATTCATATAATATTGAGACGTATAAAGAAAAGCATGTGTCGATTAGCGAATATCTTTAACAATTTACTCCTGCACATTTAGAAAATCAAACAAACAGATAGGTTAGCTAGATCCCATAGGTCCAAACTGCTCCTACACGGTGTAACAGTACTGAGCTGTGTTCAGTATGGAAAAGTACTAGAACGGTCAATTAAATATTAACGGTGCTGTACTGAGCGACTAGTTGAAAAACAGGGAGGGAGTTCTGGGTTCAAAATGGACCACTGCCTTTAAACTGCATTACTCATTACCCAGAGAAAACTAACCAATGAGGTGGGTCTTTCCACATTCTACCAACCTGATGTTTCTACTACAGTAAATATTAACCAATGAGGTGGGTCTTTCCACATTCTACCAACCTGATGTTTCTACTACAGCGAATATTAACCAATGAGGTGCGTCTTTCCACATCCTACAGACCCAACAGATGTTTCTACTACAGGGAATATTAGCCAATGAGGTGGGTCTTTCCACATTATACCAACCCAACAGATGTTTCTACTACAGTGAATATTAACCAATGAGGTGGGTCTTTCCACATCCTACAGACCCAACAGATGTTTCTACTACAGGGAATATTAACCAATGAGGTGGGTCTTTCCACATTATACCAACCCAACAGATGTTTCTACTACAGTGAATATTAACCAATGAGGTGGGTCTTTCCACATCCTACAGACCCAACAGATGTTTCTACTACAGGGAATATTAACCAATGAGGTGGGTCTTTCCACACGTTACCAACCCAACATACAGTACCAGTCAAACGTTTGGACACACCGACTCATTCCAGGGTTTTTCTTTATTTCCTTAATAGTGAAGACATCAACATTATGAAATAACACATATGGGATCATGTAGTAACCAAAACAAGTGTTCAACCAAGTGTTAAATCAAAATATATTTTATATTTCAGATTCTTCAAAGTTGCCACCCACTTTGCCTTGATGACAGCTTTGCAGTAGCTTGTGGAGGATTCCCCAGTAGCTTGTGGAGGATTCCCCAGTAGCTTGTGGAGGATTCCCCAGTAGCTTGTGGAAGATTCCCCAGTAGCTTGTGGAGGATTCCCCAGTAGCTTGTGGAGGATTCCCCAGTAGCTAGTGGAGGATTCCCCAGTAGCTTGTGGAGGATTCCCCAGTAGCTTGTGGAGGATTCCCCAGTTGCTATTGGAGGATTCCCCAGTTGCTTGTTGATGATTCCCCAGTATCTTGTGGATGATTCCCCTGTAGCTTGTGGAGGATTCCCCAGTAGCTTGTGGAGGATTCCCCAGTAGCTTGTGGAGGATTCCCCATTAGCTTGTGGAGGATTCCCCAGTAGCTTGTGGTGGACTCAGTAGTTTGTGGAGGATTCCCCAGTAGCTTGTGGAGGATTCCCCAGTAGCTTGTGGATGATTCCCCAGTAGCTTGTGGAGGATTCCCCAGTAGCTTGTGGTGGACTCCCCAGTAGCTTGTGGAGGATTCCCCATTAGCTTGTGGAGGATTCCCCAGTAGCTTGTGGAGGATTCCCCAGTAGCTTGTGGAGGATTCCCCAGTAGCTTGTGGAGGATTCCATTCCCCAGTAGCATCTCTCTCTCCTCTCCCCTCTCTTTTCTTCTCTCACTCTGTCTCTCTCTATTATCGAGAACTTTTTTGTAATTAAATATGATTTTTGTGTGTCTATCTTTTGTGTCTTTGTCTATACGTTTATTTATGTTTACAACAAGCAATGGGAAGATATCAGAACAGAAACGTTGGGGAATAACAACATAATGTACGGGATACATGTGTACTGTAGTGAAACCATCTCTTTAGTAATGCAAGGTCTCTTTCATCATTATGTGAAACATCAATTACTATGGAAATGCTGGGATGTGTTTTTCTATGAAAAGGAAGTTTATTGTAACTATGATGTTTATATACGACACGGATTACAATCATCATCCTGAATATTAAGGCTACACTCCATGTTACACACACAGACACTCAACCATGCAAACTGGCTGGGTTATTCTTTATTTCAGACATCACACATTATAGTCTTACTCTAATCCAGGCATCGTACAAACACAGACACTCAACCATGCAAACTGGCTGGGTTATTCTTTATTTCAGACATCACACATTATAGTCTTACTCTAATCCAGGCATCGTACAAACACAGACACTCAACCATGCAAACTGGCTGGGTTATTCTTTATTTCAGACATCACACATTATAGTCTTACTCTAATCCAGACATCGTACACACACAGACACTCAACCATGCAAACTGGCTGGGTTATTCTTTATTTCAGACATCACACATTATAGTCTTACTCTAATCCAGGCATCGTACACACACAGACACTCAACCATGCAAACTGGCTGGGTTATTCTTTATTTCAGACATCACACATTATAGTCTTACTCTAATCCAGACATCGTACACACACAGACACTCAACCATGCAAACTGGCTGGGTTATTCTTTATTTCAGACATCACACATTATAGTCTTACTCTAATCCAGGCATCGTACACACACAGACACTCAACCATGCAAACTGGCTGGGTTATTCTTTATTTCAGACATCACACATTATAGTCTTACTCTAATCCAGACATCGTACACACTCTCACTAAATCACATCCAGTATCATACACATCAACCTACTCAGATCTACTAGACACGTAACATCTTGACAAAATTTTCTAACATCCGTGGCATTGGCTCACAGGCAAACAGAACCAAACAAATGGTTGCTCGAACGTGCTTCTTGAATTCTAAACATCAGACATTTGAAATCTCTATTTTTGACCTTCAGAATACCTCTGATGGCAGTAACTTTACAAGCACTAATTCTGGTCCATTTAGACTGAGAATAGTGTCTAGTTACAGTAAGGGCTACAATAAGTATAGCCGGTTAGAATTGTAACGGTTTGAGAGATTATAGGAAAAGATCAGTCTTTATGCGGCTGAAGGAAAAGGAATATAACATTTACTATTTACAGGAAACTCGATCTACATCCTGAGATGAAATTGCGTGGAAAAAGGAAATGGGGTTGGTGAAATAATGTTCTGTCATGGACAAAGGAACTCAAAAGGTGTGATGATATTAATTATCAAAAATGTCGATCCGAATGTGTAAACAGTCAACAATTATTCGCAAGGAAGGTGGCTCCTTTTCAATATAAAAGTGGATGGAAAAACAGATCATCTATATGTTATTAATCTATACGGTATTAATCTATATGGTATTAATCTATATGGTATTACTCTATATGGTATTAATCTATATGGTATTAATATATATGGTATTAATCTATATGGTATTACTCTATATGGTATTAATATATATGGTATTAATCTATATGGTATCACTCTATATGGTATTAATCTATATGGTATTAATCTATATGGTATTAATCTATATGGTATTAATCTATATGGTATTACTCTATGTGGTATTAATCTATATGGTATTAATCTATATGGTATTAATCTATATGGTATTAATCTATATGATATTAATCTATATGGTATTAATCTATATGGTATTAATCTATATGGTATTACTCTATATGGTATTAATCTATATGGTATTAATCTATATGGTATTAATCTATATGGTATTAATCTATATGGTATTAATCTATATGGTATTGCTCTATATGGTATTCATCTATATGGTATTGCTCTATATGGTATTAATCTATATGGTATTAATCTATATGGTATTAATCTATATGGTATTACTCTATATGGTATTAACCTATATGGTATTGCTCTATATGGTATTAATCTATATGGTATTAATCTATATGGTATTACTCTATATGGTATTAATCTATATGGTATTAATCTATATGGTATTACTCTATATGGTATTAATCTATATGGTATTAATCTATATGGTATTAATCTATATGGTATTAATCTATTTGGTATTAATCTATATGGTATTAATCTATATGGTATTAATCTATATGGTATTACTCTATATGGTATTAATCTATATGGTATTGCTCTATATGGTATTAATCTATATGGTATTAATCTATATGGTATTACTCTATATGGTATTAATCTATATGGTATTAATCTATATGATATTACTCTATATGGTATTAATATATATGGTATTAATCTATACGGTATTAATCTATATGGTATTAATCTATATGGTATTAATCTATATGGTATTAATCTATATGGTATTACTCTATATGGTATTTCTCTATATGGTATTAATCTATATGGTATTAATCTATATGGTATTAATCTATATGGTATTAATCTATATGGTATTAATCTAATCTATATGGTATTAATCTATATGGTATTGCTCTATATGGTATTAATCTATATGGTATTAATCTATATGGTATTAATCTATATGGTATTAATCTAATCTATATGGTATTAATCTATATGGTATTAATCTATATGGTATTAATCTAATCTATATGATATTAATCTATATGGTATTGCTCTATATGGTATTAATCTATATGGTATTAATCTATATGGTATTAATTTAATCTATATGGTATTAATCTATATGGTATTAATCTATATGGTATTAATGTATATGGTATTAATCTATATGGTATTCATCTATATGGTATTAATCTATATGGTATTCATCTATATGGTATTAATCTATATGGTCCAAATCAGGATGATCCATACTTATTAGAAAACATTTATACCAATTTATTGAATTTACAGGCAACAAATGATCATCCTATTATGCCAGTAGACTATAACACAGTGTTAAGTACCTCAATGGACCGTAAAGCTAATCACTCATCACCGTGCCCTTACGGAGATCACAAATATTATGGACTAACAACCCCTGACCTATTACGATATACATGGAGGAGACATAATTAAGCTAGTCGTCTTGACTACTTTCTTGTCTCTTTCTCTCTCGCATCAAAGGTTAAACAAGTATTGATTAGGAGACAGAATGTGATCAGACCATCATCTAATTGGCCTTCATGTGGATGGGGATATTGAAATTTTATCAAAGTCTACTGCAGGACAATTTATTCTTAAATAAGACTAAATAATTTATAACTGTTTTTTTCCCAGTACAATATAGGTTCAGCAGCAAATCCCCTTATTGTTTGGGATACCTGTAAATGTAGCTTTCAGAGGTCATTCAATTCAATATTCATCAATAATAATTAAAAAAAAGTTGTTTCTGCCTAAAGAGACAAGACTAACCATGGAAATACATGAATCTATAGTTCAGGTAGATAGCAATAAAAACAATACTACAGAGATACAAAATAGGTTAGAGAAAAAAACAAAAAAGAACTTGAGGAACTTATTCAAAAACGATCTAATGTAATCTATTACAAAAATAAAGCAAACGAATATGGAAAAATGCACAAAATTCTTCCTGAATCTCCAACACAGCAACCCTAACAAAAAATAATTGGCAGAAACTTATTAAAGACAAAGTCATCTATGATTCTCCGAATTATATTTTAAAAGAGGAAGCTAAATATTTTAAGCAGATATGTTCCTTTCCGTCTCATGCTCTGAATGATGACTACTGTAAGGAATTCTTTCCCCCCAAAAAATAAAATGGAAAATTAACAAATTCACAGAAAGACCATTGCGAGGGCCAAATTACAGAGGAATAATTTTTGAGGCTAGTAAATCATTTCAGTCTGGAAAAAACCCAGAGCTTGATGGCATACAGGTAGAGGTATATCAAGCCTTTTTTTTTTATATACTCAAAGCTCCATTATTAGCTTGTTTTAATATAGAAATGGTAGTCTGTCAGGTACTCAGCAGGAAGGTCTGATTTCACTATTATTAAAACAAGACCCAGATGGCAAATATAAAGACACAGTCTATCTAAAAAAAAAAATGGAGGCATCTTACACATCAACGTTGTGATGCAAAAAATACTAGCGAAATGCATAGCACTCAGAATTTAAAAAAGGGTTTTTACCAGGTATTGTTCATCCTGATCAGACAGGTTTTTAACATGGGAAGATACATTGGAGATAAAAATACGACAAACTACTAGAAATAATAGAACATCATGAAACATCTAAGAAGCCAGGCCTGGTTTTTATAGCAGATTTTGAAAAGGCCTTTGATAAAGCAAGACTGGATTTTATATATACATGCCTGGACTTTTAACATTTTGTTGAGTCTAAAAATCCTACAATGTGATTTTCTGAACTTCTTTTCTTCTCATTTTGTCTGTCACAGTTGAAGTGTATCTATGATGAAAATTACAGGCCTCTCTCATCTTTTTTAAGTGGGAGAACTTGCACAATTGGTGGCTGACTAAATACTTTTTTTGGCCCCACTGTACATGCCTGGAATTTCAACATTTTGTTGAGTCTCTTATTCAATAGGTAAAAGTTATGTGTAGCACAACCCCAGCTGTGAAATAGTAAACACGCGGCAACTTCTCAGAGAGTGTTGAATTGTCAAAGAGATAAACAAGGGTGTCCGCTGTCCACATATCGATTCGTTACGGCCATCTAAATGCTAGCTATTAACATCAGATCAAATAACAACTGTAGTGGCTTCCTTACATATTGACCACAGCCACTGCCCAAACCTGAAGCACGCTTGTTTCGGACGCGTACAGTCCACATTCAAAGTTCCCAACCGGCAAAAAAAAAACATCCAATGACATGCAGGGATATGGTGCAACAAAAAAAGGTTTATTCTTCTTATATCCAACAAATAAATGATTCTCCAATCAACTTAAAAGCATAGATTTACTAGATGTGAAAAATACATAAGACGACCTGTTCATATGTCTGTATGGTGAAAAGACTATACCGCACCCGCGTCTAGCTAGGACTCCCCTCACCCCGAAGTCCCAACTTCCTGCCTTTATCCTATCACTAACACACTTACCACAGTACAATGAATGGGCGAGAGGGGAGGGCGAGGAGACAAACACTAAGTTACACTAATAAAGGAGCATATCCCAATCAGATAAATGTAAATCATTAAAAGGTACCTAATACTAATACACCATTTACACTCATATTTTATATATTTACACACACGTACATGGAGCTCTGTATGTTCGGTCTTTTATACCAACATGTCCAAATCGGCTCTAACATCATAAATCAGGACATCATAACAACAACATTAGAGGAAATCGGCTCTAACATCATAAATCATGACATCATGACAACAACATTAGAGGAAATCGGCTCTAACATCATAAATCATGACACCATAACAACAACATTAGAGGAAATCGGCTCTAACATCATAAATCAGGACATCATGACAACAACATTAGAGGAAATCGGCTCTAACATCATAAATCAGGACACCATGACAACAACATTAGAGGAAATCGGCTCTAACATCATAAATCATGACATCATAACAACAACATTAGAGGATTAGAAATCCAAGGCTTAAAAAACAAAAAGGTGTCCGATGACTCAAGTTTTATATTAAGTCCTCAAGCATCTCACTGTCTCATTGAAGATAACTTTTCTGGACTCCTAATTATGACAAGTCTACAATATTACGTATTGGACCTTTACAAAAAACAGCTTTTACATGATCCTGTAGTTTACCTGTAAAATGGGCTGATGGTGAAGTAGAAATACTTGATATTAATTTCACAAAAAAAAAATATATATATATAAATGGTTTGAGTCCTCGATTTGACTTGTTGGGAGATCTGTCGACATCCCGTTGGACGCTTGACCCTGGTTGCTCCTGTGGGTCACTCTGGACGGGAGTCTGCTAGATGACTGAATGTAATGTAAATGTTGAACGGCTTCGCTGCAGGTAGATTGTATGTTGTAATACTCCACAAGAAAAAAAACAATTGCTACTGGTTCCGCAATGCAGACAGCCTTTACGGCTGACACCGCAAGTTAGTGTCCTGGATTCCTGTTAAGTAGCAATTAGCTGCTAGCCATCATGAAAATGGAGCAGACAAATGCTAGCAGTGTTTTATCCACAGCTGGGCACAAATGTTTTTTATTGTTCATCTTTAGTTTTTTTTATTTCCTCTTCTGTTTCTTGTAAATATTTCAGTTTTTGTTTTCATAGTTTTTTCCTGTGAAGCCCATTGTGTTCCACTCCATGTCTGACATGTGCTGAATAAATATAGCTTGGTTAGATGTGATGTGAATTTAGGTCATGTGATCGGGAAAATATAGTTCCACAACGGGAACGGTTCTCTAACTGCGTGTGATTCTTTCCACACTCGGACCAACTGTGTGGTTTTTCCCCTGTGTGTGTAATTGTGTGTTTTCTTCCCCCGTGTGTTTCCTTTTATGTGATTTTAGGTCATGTGATCGTGAATATCTCTTTCCGCACAAGGCGCAATGGTAAAGCTTCTTCCCCGCGTGTGTCTTCTCATGCTCCCTCATGTTATCTAACGACCTAAAGAATTTTCCACAATGGGAACAGGGGTAAGGCTTCTCCCCAGAGTGTATTTTCTTATGTTTGTTCAGGTTCCCTAAATGCAAAAAACACTTTCCACACTGGGAACAACTGTGTGGTTTTTCCCCTGTGTGTGTCCGCTCATGTGATCTCAGGTCATGTGATCGTAAGAAACTATTTCCACACTGAGAGCAATGGTAAGATTTCTCCCCGGTGTGCGTCATCTCATGCTTTCTTAAGTCTGATGATGTTGAAAATCTCTTTCCACAATTGGAGCAGTGGTAAGGCTTTTCTCCTGTGTGTTTCTTCTCGTGATCTTTCAGGTTCCCCAACTTGGTAAAATCCTTACCACACAGGGAGCAATGGTAAGGTTTCTCCCCTGTGTGTGTCCTCTCGTGCGTTTTCAGGTTACCTGACAACCTAAAATTCTTTCCACAATGGGAACAGGGGTAAGGCTTCTCTCCAGAGTGTATTCTCTTATGTTTGTTCAGGTTCCCTAAATGGGAAAAAAGCTTTCCACACTGTGAGCAATTGTGTGGTTTTTCCCCTGTGTGTGTCCTCTCATGTGATTTTAGGTCATGTGATCGTGAGAATCTATTTCCACACTGGGAGCATTGGAAGGGCTTTTCTCCTGTGTGTTTCCTTTCATGCTCTTTCAGCTTCCATAACCACTTAAAACTCATATTACACTGGGAGCAGTGGTGTTGCATCGCTGGATTGGGCGTCTCAGGGTCTGGTTCCCCTGAAGGACTCTTTCTGCTGTCAGATGGAGAATCTGGTCTCTCTCCTGCCAAAGACAAAAGGAGTATTTAGTTAAACAGAGTATTTAGTTAAACAGACAGACCTGACTGAAACCTCCATTATAAAACTGTTTTCCTATGAGGTTTAATCCAGACTAGATCCCTCATTATGAAACACAAAATGTGGATCCTGGATGCTGATTGGTTGATAGCTGTTAGTTATTCACATTAATCGCAGTTAATGGCTGTTAACAGTTCCATTTGAATAATTCCTACACATCCACTGTTCCAAAGCCCAGCCAGGAAATTCATAAACTAATCTCCACTGTTCCACAGCCCAGCCAGGAAATTCATAAACTAATCTCCACTGTCCCACAGCCCAGCCAGGCCATTTATAAACTAATCTCCACTGTTCCACAGCCCAGCCAGGAAATTCATAAACTAATCTCCACTTAATGGCTAATTGTTGGTTTGCTACTAGAATGATACATATGGGTTTAAGTTAAGATGGGGCTAGAATGCTACATAGGGGGTGAAGATGGGGCTAGAATCGTACATAAGGGGTTAAGATGGGGATAGAATGGGACATAAGGGGTTAAGATTGGGATAGAATGGTAGATAAGGGGTTAAGATGGGGTTAGAATGGTACATAAGGGGTTAAGGTGGGGCTAGAATGGTAAATACGGGTTAAGGTGGGGTTAGAATGGTACATAAGAGGTTAAGATGGGGTTAGAATGGTAGATAAGGGGTTAAAATGGGGCTAGAATGGTACATGCGGGGTTAAGATAGGGCTAGAATGGTACATACAGGGTTAATATGGGGCTATAATGGTACGTATGGGGTTAAGATGGGTCTAGAATGGTACATGCAGGGTTAATAGGGGGCTATAATGGTACATGACAGGTTTAGATGGGGCCAGAATGGTACATAACAGGTTAAGATGGGGCTAGAATGGTACATAACAGTTTAAGATGGGGCTAGAATGGTACATAACAGGTTAAGATGGGGCTAGAATGGTACATAACAGTTTAAGATGGGGCTAGAATGGTACATATGGGGTTTCCCAACAATATCAACTGGAACCTGTTTTATACCATCATTATCAGTTACAACCTGTTTTATACCATCATTATCAGTTAGAACCTGTTATACCATCATTATCAGTTAGAACCTGTTTTATACCATCATTATCAGTTAGAACCTGTTTTATACCATCATTATTAGTTAGGACCATTATCAACCGGGACCGGTCTGTGTTTACCATCATTATCAACTGGGACCGGTCTGTGTTTAGCATCATTATCAACCGGGACTGGTCTGTGTTTACCATCATTATCAACTGGGACCGGTCTGTGTTTACCATCATAATGAACTGGGACCGGTCTGTGTTTACCATCATTATCAACTGGGACCGGTCTGTGTTACCATCATTATCAACTGGGACCGGTCTGTGTTTACCATCATTACCAACTGGGACCAGTCTGTGTTTACCATCATTACCAACTGGGACCGGTCTGTGTTACCATCATTACCAACTGGGACCGGTCTGTGTTTACCATCATTACCAACTGGGACCGGTCTGTGTTTACCATCATTACCAACTGGGACTGGTCTGTGTTTACCATCATTACCAACTGGGGCTGGTCTGTGTAGGAAGGTCTGGTAGCTGAACCCATAACCATTAAGGACTGGTTTATTATAAAGCTGGACCCATAACCATAAAGGACTGGTTTATTATACAGCTGAACCCATAACCATTAAGGACTGGTTTATTATACAGCTGGACCCATAACCATAAAGGACTGGTTTATTATACAGCTGGACCCATAACCATAAAGGACTGGTTTATTTGGTCTCTGAGCGCTGTAGTCACATTATTGCATGGTTTGCTTTCTACTTAAAGTTTTTTTTAAATCTGACACAGCGGTTGCATTAAGGAGAAGTTTATCTAAAGTTCCATGTATAATAGTTGTATCTTTCATCAATGTTTATAATGAGTATTTCTGTGAATTGATGTGGCTCTCTGCAAAATCACCGCATGTTTTGGAACTACTGAACATAACACGCCAATGTAAAATTAGATTTTTGGATATAAATATCGAACTTCATTGAACAAAACATAGATATATTGTGTAACATGAAGTCCTATGAGTGTCATCTGATGGAGATCAAAGAGGTTAGTGATTAATTTGATCTATATTTGTTTTTTTGTGACACCTCTCTTTGGCTGGAAAAATGGCCGTGTTTTGGTGGTGACCTAACAATCGTTTGTGGAGCTTTCGCTGTAAAGCATTTTTGAACTCAGACACTGTTGCTGTGGATTAACGAGAATTGTATCTTTAAAATGGAGTAAAATACTTGTATGCTTGAGGAATTTGAATTATGAGATTTTTGTTGTTGTTTTGAATTTCGGCGCCCTGCACTTTCACTGGCTGTTGTGGGACGCTACCGTCCCGAATATCCCAGAGAGGTTAACCACAGCTCCACGCTGTGTAGTCTTGTCCTTTGGTAGATTTGTAGTGCCAACCATTTCAACTTGTAGCTGCTGCTTCATATTTTCGGTCTTAGAAATTCACCATGTGCAACCTTAGCTTACGTTTGCGTGGTCTGATGTAAATTTTGTCAGGAGTGGGTTTTACATACTTCTGAGATCAGGGTGGTCCATGCGCCACCATTAATGTCTATGCTCACGTGGCCGTGGCCCCTGATTTGGTTAACTTGACATGAAAACCCATATTTTCTCATATAGAAGGTTGACATCACAATACATCTTTTCACAAATAGTTTCATGTTTAATCACATACGTTTCACAATATGTAGATGGAACCCCCATAATTCCGAAGTGGAACACAACCAAAGACACAGTAATGACTGTTTCCTGTCCTTCATGAGATCGCCAAAATAAAACACACTCATCATGACTGTCCCTTAAGTGTCCACGGACCACTCCCACATTCTCAAAAATATTAATATTGTTGAATTATTTAAACTTTTGATTGTACAAGGATCTCTCCGTGTTCCATAGTTTACATTCCAATCTCGAACACTACAGGCCATAGGGGCACCGTATTTGATGACCGACCATAAAACAGACGACTTCCCGCTCTCCCCCCTCTACGAGAGAGACCCACTGTAACCTGATCCTTCAGATCATCACAGGAGAGTCATGACATTCCCCCTCTACGAGAGACCCACTGTAACCTGATCCTTCAGATCATCACAGGAGAGTCATGACATTCCCCCTCTCCTTCAGATCATCACAGGAGAGTCATGACATTCCCCCTCTACGAGAGAGACCCACTGTAACCTGATCCTTCAGATCATCACAGGAGAGTCATGACATTCCCCCTCTACGAGAGAGACCCACTGTATCCTGATCCTTCAGATCATCACAGGAGAGTCATGACATTCCCCCTCTACGAGAGAGACCCACTGTAACCTGATCCTTCAGATCATCACAGGTAGCGTGTGGAAAACGGCTCAAAATGGCTTAGACTCTAGCCACACACCGACACACCCACCAACTGGAGCAAACCAAACTGTACCTCATAGTCTGTTCAAGAACATACAAGAAAATGTTGGTAATAGTGTTATTCAGTACAAACTCAATCAAATTGAACACACCCCTGTTCAATACCCTGAAACCCCTTCAATTTACAGACAAGCTCTCCCCTGATTGGTCGCCACACACCTCCATCAATGAAGGTCTACAGTAGGTTCAACAGCGCTCTGTAAGGTAGCAGCATGGTGTAGCCGGAGGACAGCTGGCTTCCGTCCTCCTCTTGGTACACTGGCTTCAATATAAAACCTAGGAGGCTCATGGTTTTCACCCCCTTTCATAGACTTACACAGTAATTATGACAACTTCCGGAGGACGTCCTCCAACATATCAGAGCTCTTGCAGCATTAACTGACATGTTGTTGACCCAATCAAAGGATGAGAGAATGAATTTAGTACTGAATGCATAAGCTACAGGTAGCTAACACTGCGGTGCATAAAATATGGTGAGTAGTTGACTCAAAGAGAGAAAGACGCAATAGTTGAAATTTTTTTAACAAATAATTTATTCAAAAATTAAGGAGAAGCGAAAACTAGCTATATTTCATAGTATGTTTTTTTACTTTCACTTAATAGCGAATGCAGCTAGCTAGTTTAGCCTACTAGTTTAGCCTACTCAGACACCCGGCTCAAACAGAGAGGGATGCTAAGTTAACTAGCTGGCTATCCAACAGAGAGGGATGCTAAGTTAGCTAGCTGGCTATCCAACAGAGAGGGATGCTAAGTTAGCTAGCTGGCTATCCAACACTGGAACTCTTCCAAGTCAAGGAAGCTTTTGGTTTTACTCATTTATTGCACTATGAAGCTACTGCATGATTGTAGCAGGTTTACTAACGTGTTAGTTTTGTTGACTACGACGTTACTTTAGCTATTATGGTGACAATGATATAGGCTGTGTGTAGCGGTTATGATGTGGTTTGGCTTGGAAAGGTTTTTTCCCCTGGTCACATACAGCTGATGTGTTGTGCACTGAAGTCCACAAATGAAGGGAAAAGGTGGGAAGAGGAGAGCGCGTAGACGGGAGTACGAATTATACCATGAGAAAAGGGGTCATGCTGTTTGTATGTGGCTGCTATGAAAGTGAACTGTGTGTGCGGGTGATTCAGGGGTGAGTTTATCCCAATGATTCTGTTGAAAAACGTTACGAAACGGGGATAAACATATCTGTATTTCAAATTTCAAATTTCAAAACTCAGAAGAGCTCATTTCTGTAAGTACATCGATGTACATAATCAATGTCCACTAGTTGCATTAATCAAATGTGTTTTAACAATCAGCACCTGTGTTCTCTCTCTAACATGGTGGAATAATACTGATGGGAACATTGATCAGCACCTGTGTTCTCTCTCTAACATGGTGGAATAATACTGACGGGAACATTGATCAGCACCTGTGTTCTCTCTCTAACATGGTGGAATAATACTGACGGGAACATTGATCAGCACCTGTGTTCTCTCTCTAACATGGTGGAATAATACTGACGGGAACATTGATCAGCACCTGTGTTCTCTCTCTAACATGGTGGAATAATACTGACGGGAACATTGATCGTCACCTGTGTTCTCTCTCTAACATGGTGGAATAATACTGATGGGAACATTGATCAGCACCTGTGTTCTCTCTCTAACATGGTGGAATAATACTGACGGGAACATTGATCAGCACCTGTGTTCTCTCTCTAACATGGTGGAATAATACTGATGGGAACATTGATCAGCACCTGTGTTCTCTCTCTAACATGGTGGAATAATACTGACGGGAACATTGATCAGCACCTGTGTTCTCTCTCTAACATGGTGGAATAATACTGACGGGAACATTGATCAGCACCTGTGTTCTCTCTCTAACATGGTGGAATAATACTGACGGGAACATTCAAGAGGTTGTGAATGTTTTCCATGTTAACAACGTCATCAGAACATCACCACATTTTCATACATCTTTAGCTTGGAGACTAGAACACAAATTAACTACATGAAACCAAAACAACTACGTTTCTTGAGGTTTTAAGGTCAGAATCAAGAAATACACACAATATGCAATTCATAATTTACATTTTAAAATATCTAAATCATGGCATTAATAACATCTAAGGGTTCTAACATGTGTCCAATCTATCAAAGTGTAGAATAAAAAGAAACAAAAAAAACATTTTCAAATTGTATTCTGATTTTAGACATAATCATGTCTCTAGAGAAAAAAACTAAAACAGGCCTATTGTTGATTAAGATTTCATATAAACAATATGATTTAATGTGGCATAAAACAAGTCAAACATCAGTCAGAACACAGTGACTCATCAGAACACAGTGACTCATCAGAACACAGTGACTCATCAGAACACAGTGACTCATCAGAACACAGTGACTCGTCAGAACACAGTGACTCATCGGAACACAGTGACTCATCAGAACACAGTGACTCATCAGAACACAGCCTGTCTATTCTATCATGTGATTTCAGGTCCTCTGGGAAGATGTCTTTCCACAATTAGGTTCCCTAACTAAAACTCTTTCCAAACCGTGAGCTTTTCCTCCCCTGTGTGTTCCTTTTCAGGCTCCCTAACTGGGTAAGACTCTTTCCACACTGGGAACAACTGGGTGATTTCTCCCATGTGTCCTCTCATGATCTTATAGTTTCCCTAAATTGGTAAAACCATGGTAAGATGTGTGTGTCCTCTCATGCTCCTTAAGGTTATTTAACAACCTGAAATTCATTAGGCAATGGGAACATGAGTAAGGCTTCACTCCAGAGTGTATTCTCTTCTTATGTTTGTTCAGGCTCCCTAAATGGGTAAAATCATTTCCGCATAGGGAACAATGGTAAGGTTTCTCCCCGGTGTGTGTCCTCTCATGTGATTTTTGGTCCTGTGATCTAGAAAATCTCTTTCCACAATGGGTACAGGGGTAAGGCTTTTCTCCTGTGTGTACTCTATTATGTTTGTTCAGGCTCCCTAACTGCGTAAAACACTTTTCGCAATGAGAGCAGTGGTGAAGTTTCTCCCCTGTGTGTGTCCTCTCGTGTGAATTTAGTTCCTGTGATCGTGAAAATCTCTTTCCACACTGGGAACATTGGTAAGTCTTTTCTTCAGTGTGTTTCCTTTCATGCTCTTTTCGGTAAGCTAATTGGGTAAAACTCTTTTCACACAGGGAGCAATGGTAAGGTTTCTCTCCTGTGTGTGTCCTCTCGTGCTCCTTCAGCTTATCTAACAACCTAAATGTCTTTCCACAATGGGAACAGCGGTAAGGCTTTTCTCCTGTGTGTATTCGATTGTGTTTGTTCAGGCTCCATAACTGGGTAAAACACTTTCCACACTGGGAGCAGAGAAAAGGCTTTTCTCCTGTGTGTGTCCTCTGATGTATTTTTAGGTTCTGTGATCGTGGAAATCTCTTTCCACACTGGGAGCAGTGGAAAGGCTTGTCTCCTGTGTGTGCCCTCTCATGCTCTTTTAGGTTCCATGACAACTTGAAACTCTTATTACACTGGGAGCAGTTGAGTCGTCTCACTGGTTTGGGAGTCTCTGGGTCTGGTTCCTCTGAAGGACTCTTACTGCTGTCAGAGTGACAGACTGGTCTCTCTCCTGCCAAAGACAGAGTATTTGGTTAAACAGAGAGACCTGAATGAAACCTCCACATGATAAAACTGTCTTCCTATGAGGTTTAATCTAGACTAGATCCTTTATTATAAAACAGTACACTTGGATCCTGTATGCCTATTGGTTAATAGCCACTAGTTATTCACAATACTACTCGGGGAATGGCTGTCAACAGTTCCATTTGAATCATTCCTACACATCCACTGTCCCACGGCCCTGCCAGGAAATTCATAAACTAATCTCCACTGCCCCACAGCCCTGCCAGGAAATTCATAAACTAATCTCCACTGGAAAAAAGAAACTCAACATTATTACCCCTAGTCCAGCATTTAGTTTGTAACAGAAGGGACTTGTTCTGAACCTTGCTATCTGACCTCTGCATTTTGTATACGTACAGACAATATGTATATAACGTATTCTGGTGATTTATTATTCAATAGAAATTTATGAAAATACACTGCTCCAAAAAATAAAGGGAACACGTAAACAACACAATGTAACTCCAAGTCAATCACACTTCTGTGAAATCAAACTGTCCACTTAGGAAGCAACACTGATTGACACATTTCACATGCTGTTGTGCAAATGGAATAGACAACAGGTGGAAATTATAGGCATTTAGCAAGACACCCCCAATAAAGGAGTGGTTCTGCAGGTGGTGACCACAGACCACTTCTCAGTTCCTATGCTTCCTGGCTGAGGTTTTGGTCACTTTTGAATGCTGGCGGTGCTTTCACTCTAGTGGTAGCATGAGACGGAGTCTACAACCCACACAAGTGGCTCAGGTAGTGCAGCTCATCCAGGATGGCACTTCAATGCGAGCTGTGGCAAGAAGGTTTGCTGTGTCTGTCAGCGTAGTGTCCAGAGCATGGAGGCGCTACCAGGAGACAGGCCAGTACATCAGGAGACGTGGAGGAGACCGTAGGAAGGCAACAACCCAGCAGCAGGACCACTACCTCCACCTTTGTGCAAGGAGGAGCACTGCCAGAGCCCTGCAAAATGACCTCCAGCAGGCCACAAATGTGCATGCGTCTGCTCAAACGGTCAGAAACAGACTCCATGATGGTGGTATGAGGGCCCGACGTCCACAGGTGGGGGTTGTGCTTACAGCCCAACACCGTGCAGGACGTTTGGCATTTTCCAGAGAACACCAAGATTGACAAATTCGCCACTGGCGCCCTGTGCTCTTCACAGATGAAAGCAGGTTCACACTGAGCACGTGAAAGACGTGACGGAGTCTGGAGATGCCGTGGAGAACGTTCTGCTGCCTGCAACATCCTCCAGCATGACCGGTTTGGCGGTGGGTCAGTCATGGTGTAGGGTGGCATTTCTTTGTGGGGCCGCACAGCCCTCCATGTGCTCGCCAGAGGTAGCCTGACTGCCATTAGGTACCGAGATGAGATCCTCAGACCACTTGTGAGACCATATGCTGGTGCGGTTGGCCCTGGGTTCCTCCTAATGCAAGACAATGCTAGACCTCATGTGGCTGGAGTGTGTCAGCAGTTCCTGCAAAAGGAAGGCATTGATGCTGTGGACTGGCCCACCCGTTCCCCAGACCTGAATCCAATTGAGCACATCTAGGACATCATGTCTCGCTCCACGTTGCACCACAGACTGTCCAGGACTTGGCCACCTCATCAGGAGCATGCCCATGCGTTGTAGGGAGGTCATACAAGCACATGAAGGCCACACACACTACTGAGCCTCATTTTGACTTGTTTTAAGGACATTACATCAAAGTTGGATCAGCCTGTAGTGTAGTTTTCCACTTTAACTTTGAGTGTGACTCCAAATCCAGACCTCCGTGGGTTGATAAATTTGATTTCCATTGATAATTTTTGTGTGATTTTGTTGTCAGCACATTCAACTATGTAAAGGAAAAAGTATTTAATAAGAATATTTCATTCATTCAGATCTAGGATGTTTTATTTTAGTGTTCCCTTTATTTTTTTTTAGCAGTGTATATAAATTCCTGTAGAAAGTTGGAGACTAATTTGGGATCGTCTGTGATGAGACCATTAATATTTAATTGTTGAAATGTATTATTTTTAAGAGTGGTCTTTTTCTAACCTGAAAAAAACAAGATGAATTTTGTTCACCCTCCTCCAGCCACTTCTTCCCAGATCTGACGAAGGCTCCCTCTGCTTTCAGTTTATACATATCATCCAACTTGTGTTGTAGCTCAAACAGAACAGATGTGTCCTCCTCTGAGAGACTTTCAACAGACTTTTGAACAGCTGATCTTTGTAATTATACTTTCTTCTTCAACTCTCCTCGTCTTGGCAACAATATTCCCATATATTCTTAAATATTTTCCAACCTCATATTTAAAAGGCTGCTAGGACATGAACACAGTAGCACAGAATAGATCCATATGACGTTGAGAAATAGTGCATTGTGGGAAGTTTAGAAGATACCCTGGAAATAAGTTAATAAATACGTAATAAGGCAAAAACATAACTGTTTGTTCTTATAGGTAACCAGAAAGTGACCACAACTAGCTTACTAAGTCTTTAACCACACTGTATTGTTACACTGGTGAGTAAAAACTCATGCTTCCCACGCTTTGTTGTCTGAAAATAAAATATATACATTTTCTCTCAACTGCGTTACCCACTCCAGTCAGCAGATGGCGGTCTGAGACTTTAAGGCGATGCTGCTTTTGTGACGTATAATCTAGTGGACGGAACGATTCTTTCAACAGCAGCAACAGTCAGTCAGACACCTCGGTAGCTTGCTAGACAACAGTTAGTCAGACACCTCGGTAGCTTGCTAGACAACAGTTAGTCAGACACCTCGGTAGCTTGCTAGACAAAATAGACGAACCAATAGAGACGCTTTCGTGTATATTAGCCACTCTCTTTTAAACACGCGTGTGTCGTCTAGCATTAGTTCCCTTTACTTGCTATAATGACCAATTGTTGGGTTGTTACTAGAACGGTACATCATCATTATTATGACATGTAAACACCAATGTCTTCAATATTATTCTACAATGTAGAAATGAGTCAAAATAAAGATAAACTCTGGAAAGAGTAGGTGTGTCCAAACGTCACTGGTATTGTATATACAGTACAGCGTCAAAGGTTTGGGCATACCTACTCATTACAGGCCTTTTCTTTATTTTGACTACAGAGTGATGGAGAGCTGCTGCAGATGACCTGGTTCCCACAATCAACCCGAGTGAGATGGTTTAGGATGAGTTGGACCGCAGAGTGAAAGAAAAGCAGCCAACAAAATGCTCAGCATATGTGGGAACTCATTTAAGGACTGTTGGAAAAACATCCCAGGTGAAACTGGTTGAGAGAATGCCAAGAGTGTGCAAAGCTTATTTTATATATTTTTTTGTTTAACACTTTTTCGTTACAACATGATTCCATGTGTTATTTTCATAGTTTTGATGTCTTCACTATTATTCTACAATGTAGAAAATAGTACAAATAGAGAAAAACACTTGAATGAGTAGGTGTGTCCAAACTTTTGACTGATCCTGTATACACATACATAAACTCAGCAAAAAAAAAAGAAATGTCCCTTTTCAGGACCCTGTCTTTCAAAGACAATTCATTAAAAAAACAAATAACTTCACAAATCTTCATAGTAAAGCGTTTAAACACTGTTTCCCATGCTTGTTCAATGAACCATAAACAATTAATGAACATTCACCTGTGGAACGGTCGTTAAAACTAACAGCTAACTAACAACGGTAGGCAATTAAAGGTCACAGTTATGAAAACTTAGGACACTAAAGAGGCCTTTCTACTGACTCTGAAAAACACCAAAAGAAAGACGTCCCAGGGTCCCTGCTCATCTGCGTGAACGTGCCTTAGGCATGCTGCAAGGAGGCATGAGGACTGCAGATGTGGCCAGGGCAATAAATTGCAATGCCTGTATTGTGAGACGCCTAAGACAGCGCTACAGGGAGACAGGACGGACACAGCTGATCATCCTCGCAGTGGCAGACCACGTGTAACAACACCTCTATAGGATCGGTACATCCAAACATCCCACCTGTGGGACAGGTACAGGATGGCAACAACAACTGCCTGAGTTACACCAGGAACGCACAATCCCTCCATCAGTGCTCAGACTGTCCGCAATAGGCTGAGAGAGGCTGGACTGAGGGCTTGTAGGGCTGTTTAAAGGTAGGTCCTCAACAGACATCACTGACAAAAACGTCGCCTCTGGGCACAAACCCACCGTCACTGGACCAGACAAGACTGGCAAAAACTGCTCTTCACTTCAGTTGTGTCTCACCAGGGGTGGTGGTCGGATTCGCGTTTATCGTCAAAGGAATGAGCGTTACACCGAGGCCTGTACTCTGGAGCGGGATCGATTTGGAAGTGGAGGGGCCGTCGTGGTCTGGGGCGGTGTGTCACAGCATCATCAGACTGAGCTTGTTGTCATTGCAGGCAATCTCAACGCTGCGCGTTACAGGGAAGACATCCTCCTCCCTCATGTTATACCCTTCCTGCAGGCTCATCCTGACATGACCATCCAGCATGACAATGCCACCAGCCATTCTGCTCGTTCTGTGCGTGATTTCCTGCATGTCAGGAATGTCAGTGTTCTGCCATGGCCAGCGAAGAGCCCGGATCTCAATCCTATTGAGCACGTCTGGGACCTGTTGGATCGGAGGGTGAGGGCTGGGTTCATTCCCCCCAGAAATGTCTGGGAACTTGCAGGTGCCCAGACTCTCTGTAAGAGTGGGGTAACATCTCACAGCAAGAACTGGCAAATCTGGTGCAGTCCATGAGGAGCAGATGCACTGCAGTACTTAATGCAGCTGGTGGCCACGCCAGATACTGACTGTTACTTTTGATTATTTTGACCCCCCCCTTCGTTCAGGGACACATTATTCAATTTCTGTTAGTCACATGTCTGTGGAACTTGTTCAGTTTATGTCTCAGTTGTTGAAACTTGTTATTTTCATACAAATATTTATTAACATGTTAAGTTATAATTATAAATATAAATATTAAGTTTGCTGAAAATAAACGCAGTTGACAGTGAGAGGACGTTTCGTTTACATACATACGTAACCTTGTCCTAGAGGAAATGTACACAGTTATCAGAACGTCACGCCAGGATAAGCCTACACAAAACACAGACCTTATTTTAAGTTTCTAAAAATCCCTTATGGGAAAAATCGATTGGAATCATTCCCCTGTTTGACCGGGTATTATGACTCCTACCTACTGTGGTACTTTATGTGAGCGATTCAATAGATGACAGAGATGAAAATCTCCTCTAGAAAAACTTAGAAAGAAGGGGAATCTAATAGCAACAACTAGGATGGGATGCTAACATGACCAGGATGGGTTGTTCACATGACCAGGATGGGTTCATAACCAGGATGGGTTGTTAACATGACCAGGATGGGTTGTTAACATGACCAGGATGGGTTGTCAATATGACCAGGATGGGTTGTTAACATGACCAGGATGGGTTGTTAACATGACCAGGATGGGTTGTTAACATGACCAGGATGGGTTGTTAACATGACCAGGATGGGTTGTTAACATGACCAGGATGGGTTGTTAACATGACCAGGATGGGTTGTTAACATGACCAGGATGGGTTGATAACATGACCAGGATGGGTTGAAAACATGACCAGGATGGGTTGATAACATGACCAGGATGGGTTGATAACATGACCAGGATGGGTTGATAACATGACCAGGATAGGTTGATAACATGACCAGGATGGGTTGTTAACATGACCAGGATGGGTTGTTAACATGACCAGGATGGGTTGTTAACATGACCAGGATGGGTTGTTAACATGACCAGGATGGGTTGATAACATGACCAGGATGGGTTGAAAACATGACCAGGATGGGTTGATAACATGACCAGGATGGGTTGATAACATGACCAGGATAGGTTGATAATATGACCAGGATGGGTTGTTAATATGACAAGGATGGGTTGTTAATATGACCAGGATGGGTTAATAACATGACCAGGATGGGTTGATAACATGACCAGGATGGGTTGTTAACATGACCAGGATGGGTTAATAACATAACCAGGATGGGTTAACATGACCAGGATGGGATGTTAATATGACCAGGATGGGTTGTCAATATAACCAGAATGGGTTAATAACATAACCAGAATGGGTTGTTAACAGGACCAGGATGGGTTGTTAATATGACCAGGATGGGTTGTCAAGATAACCAGGATGGGTAAATAACATAACCAGGATGGGTTGTTAACAGAACCAGGATGGGTTGTTAACATGACCAGGATGGGTTGTTAACATGACCAGGATGGGTTGTTAACATGACCAGGACGGGTTGTTAACATAACCAGTTGTTAACATGACCAGGATGGGTTGTTAACATGACCAGGATAGGTTGTTAACATGACCAGGATAGGTTAACATGACCAGGATGGGTTGTTAACATGACCAGG